>NC_046663.1:111417930-111429107 GCF_010883055.1 Belonocnema kinseyi
TATAGAGCTCCAAGAAGATTATGTTGAAAAATAAAAAAAAATTTACCCAAAAAAAATTGTTTTTATACTTCATTCTAAGGACTTATTGAACTACCCTCGTAGTAGTTTCGAAAAACATATACTTTATATCTAGTAGAAATTTGGAATAATATTTCTTAACCTATTAAACAAATGTTTTTACCTTTTGTTGAAAATTTTTCAAAATGTTGAAAAGCTTATAAAATTTTGAAGTTTTATCGAATTTAAAAATGTGAAAGAGTTTAAACTTTTTGAATTTTTGTCTAATCGAAATATTTAAATGATATAGTTTCTAAATATGTTTGATATATAGTGATGAATTTAAATAAAATTTTCTAATCTTTTACAAAAATATTTTTTTCTGTTTTTCTGAACATTTCCAAAATTTTCAAAAGTATACAAATTTGATAATTTTCATCGAAATTGAACATTTTATTCTGGATAATTTGCAAGTCTTCTACCCATCTATAGGAAACTTGGACAAAAAATTGAAAATTTGAAAAAAGTTTAATTTTGAAAATGCTCTGAATTTTTTAACTTTGGTTGGAAACATCTGATTAACGAACTTAACCTTTATTTTGTGAACCTTAAGAAGTGTATCGAAGGCTAACATGATTGGACAAATCCTTCAAAAGTCAGCGTACAGACAGACACAGACAGACACCGATAAAATGTTATGACTTTCGGATTCTGTAAGTGGCGAAACCTAAAGATCCGTCAAAAACCAGAGATCGAAAATTTGAACGATTACATTACTAATATTTTTTAAAAATAAAAAACAATTTAAAATAAAATTAATTTTATTTTTAACATTTAAAATGTATTTAGCTGAGAGTGCACTCTCATGAATGAGAATGTACAAGATCAGTAGAACTATTTTGGAACAAAAAAGTCTAAGAATTCGAAAAAGATATAAAAAATCATTGGACTATCCCGTGTGGAAAAATTTAGGGGCGCTGGCCAAGCGCTGGCCAGACCGTCTTGTGTCTGGTCAGACGCTGGACAGACGGTATAATTGCGCCGCTGGCCAGAAGTGTAACACCTAAACCATGAGATGGGCTAGATAAGACGGCGCTGACCAGCCGCTGATCAGTTCGTCCAGAATAGACGAACTGATCAGACGCTGGCCTGACGTGTAACACTTTTACCAAGCGATGGTCGAGATTTGACCGTACAGAAAGAGGAGGGAAAAAAGTATCAGAACTTCACAGATAGTACACTACCTTTTAAATCAGAATTTCAATATGCTCTAAAAAAATTTCAAGTTAAAATATTCTGTAGTTTATTTTTTATGACAGTTTTCGTCATTGGGGTAAAAACTTATCCCGGTGTGACAAGCATGTTATTCTATAGATGCGTGGAAAGCAAGGATTAGATTGAAATATTTCAGTTCAAGATTTATCATCTATTTGTTTTTTTTTGTTGAAAATAAATTTAGTTTACTTTAACTTCAACTATTATATAATAATGATCACAGAATAGCAGGCAATTCACGATATTAGCCCTAAGTACGGCCGTCCTACGGACGCCGAGTGATACGCGACAATTAACATAACCTACAAAATCATTGATCAATATCGATTTTTTATCAAGTTTTAAATACTATTACATGGATTCTTTCCTTATTGTGTTGGGTGATTTCAAAGCAGGATATTTTGACTGCTGTGTTGATAACAAAATAGCAGACAATTCATGACATTGGTCATAAGTATGGCCATCCTACGGACGCAGAGAGATAGGCCACAATGAACACAACATAAAATAACATTTTTCTCAAATCATTATTGTCCATATTCGTTTTTATTAAAAATATGGCTAGAAGTAGATTCAGGACGATGTAAAGACATGTATAAAACCTTCCTCTCTGGTCTTTTGTAGGTTAGGTTGCAATTTGAGAAAGAATCAATTAATCTTATCTCATATAAGTGGATATCATATTGCTCAACAATTATCAAAAAAACAGTGTGTATACAAACCTAGACATGTGTCAATCTGACTTCAACACAAAACTTTCCTGCAAACTTTAATATTCTTTTAGGTTTTCCCAATCATTTCTGTCTGCTGAGGATTACACCATACACTGTCACGATAGCACTTCCTATTTTCAACCGAGACCGTCTGAGAGGGGTCCAGCCAGACCGCTTCGATGCATCTTTGAATTTTTTGCAATCGAGTCCGTCTAAGAGAGCTAAGGCCAGCACCCTGTCAGACCGTCTTAAGTAGACGATCTAGATTCGGTCTAGCCAGCCGATCTCTCTACATAAGACTGCCACGAAATTTTTCCACACGGGTTCAGGCAGAGATGAAATGATCGAGAATCACTTACTTTTTGTTGATTAAATATATGTAGTTTTCAAAAAAGTTACTTCAAGAGAAGCCCGCATTAAGAAATATTATAATATTTAACATTCAATAAACAAAAATGCAACTTCATCATAATTGTAAGCGTGGTTTTGCACTAACGAATTTGTTTTGTCTCAAAGTCTTCAGGCAGAGATGATATGATCGAGAATCACTTACTTTTTGTTGATAAAAAATATGTCGTTTTCAAAAAAGTTATTTCTAAGAGAAGCCCGCATTAAGAAATATTAGAATATTTAATATTCAATAAACAAAAATGCAATTTTATCATTATTCTATGCGTACTTTTGCACAAACGAAACGTTTTTATACTAAAATCTTCACACAGAAATGATTTTGCCCAGAATACATTGTAAAATTATATTCTAATAATTTGAAATATTGTTCCATTGTAAAGAGCTTAGAGTTGTACTGGAGGTCAAACGTAATGTCCCGAACTGACCGACATTACAGTTTTTGCGGAGATAGACTTAAATTCGAATTTTATTTTTACTATCAAAATATGCATTGTTTTGGTTTGTGCGATACGGTGTTTAAATAAATAAATAAATCTTTTTCGCTTAAAACTTGTCCATTTTGACTTACCGCATGGCGGGCTTTTATTTATTTGAGCATCAATATTTTTCGGAATTAGATAATCATTAAGACACCGGACCCGCACCTTTGTTATACCTTACGTGATGTCTATCAAGTGCAAACGCGTTCAAATTTAATAATTTTACAAAAAATGGATCGTGAAAAAAGAAAAAAAAAGATCTGAGTAAAATTCGATCTAAAGAAGACGAGTTTTTTTAGTTAAAAAAAATTTTAACTTATAATCATTATAAAAATTCCAAATGTAATATTTTTGAAAATAGAAGAAGAAAAATTATTATTACAATATTATCGTAGATTTATCATCGGTTCCCGTTATTTTAATTTTAATGTTATAAATTGCCAACAAAATATTAATATACCGAATAATAATGTGAATAATTATTCTCTGCAATTATTTTTCGTAAACACAAATTTAAACTTGCGCGGCAGCGCGTGACGTTCTATCTGGCGGCCCGTTGGTATATTCGCGCGTCTTTGGTACTGTCTTTTATTTTCTCGCAGGTGAATCTTTCAATGTCAACAGTGTTGACACGTGCACGTCTTTTAATTTATAGCCAATTATAAGTGTAATAAGTAGTTGAAGGAAAGAATGGCATATATTTAATATTTTACATTAATTCATATGTGTTGGAAACAACAAATTTCAACAAAACTACCTCTTTTGTAGTAGTTTTTCGAATGCTTGATTTTCAGATTAGGTTAAATATTAATTATTATATTTATCTTCTTTTTCAATAATCTTTCTGTAAAATTGAGTCTTTTCTATCAAGGATGTGTTTATTTATTGTTTATATGTACTAGAAAACCAACATCTGCGTGATTATTTTGTTTTCCCTTTCACAAGTTCGAAAGGGCGGTTATTCTGTCTATTTCAGAAAAAACATATTTAATTATTTAATTCTCAACTACATTTTTATTTGCTTTTCGCAGTAAAGCCTGTAATTTATTAAATTGTATTTAAAACATAATAATTTAAGGAGTTTGATTGAAGGCACAGGAAGTGTTACCTGATACGGAAGTCTAAGGTGGGCTACACACGGCCCTTCTCATTCCGAGGATGACGAAACACCATCAGGCCCTGATAGGATTTTCGTATCCGGGACTCAAATAAAATAAGGCAACCTCATCAGGACATCCCTTGAAATATTTCGAAGTACTGCGGCTAATCCTTCAAATCTTCTAAAATACTTCAGAGTCTGTAGAAATCTCTTGAAACCCATTGAAAACTTGACAAAACCCTCAGAATCTCTGTAAATCACTGTAAATCTTCTAATTGAAACCGCTTACAATCTTTTAAAGTACCTGTAATTCTCTTCGAATCTACCTAAATCGATTAAAATTCATAGATGTTGTCTGTAATTTTAAAAAATCTTTGAAGTCTTTACAGTATGCAGCAATTATTTACATTTGCTAGAAATTTTCAGTTTTAAGTCCCTTGAAATATCATAACAAACATTTTTCGTAATCTTTTTAAATGGTCTGAAATCCCTGGCAGTCTTTTTTAATTCTTCGAAATCACAGGAATCTTTGGAAATTTTATGAAATCTTTGAAATTTTAAAATATAGCGTACACTCAAAGTTCGAATAATCAATCTGTCGGTATTCAAGAATTAACTGAAATGAATAACTTTTATTATTTATTGATTTTTATTATTATTATTAATTGAGTTTTATTCTCTCAGTAAAGTAAATAATGTAAGATCTTTATTTGCAAGAACAATCAAATATTTCCTCACCATAACGATCACAAATTAAATTAACAGTTGTAAAACAATTGAAAGTTAGCAGCAGATTTCATTTTTAAATTTCAGTTTCGGTACCTGCATTCTATTTATGCTCTCCAATATTATTTTGTGGTGGCCTGTTGCACCAAAAACTCATAGCGGCGTTAGGTGCCAACACAAAACGAGATTGGAGAGTTTTAACTACTCATCCCAGATCGGAGAATATAGTATAGAGGTACTGAAATCTAATACACTGGAACCGCGGTTATATCCTCTCCCACTTATATATCATCTCGCGCTTATATCCCTGCATAAGTCTCATTTATATCCGCTTGTCATTTACCACCTCTCAGCACCATGTGACAAACAAGCGAATCAGAACGCAGTGCGGACATTCCCCTTCGCTGAACAGCATTGGTGGGATCCCCTTCCGGGAGGATATAAGTGAATGTTTACGTTCTTGGAAGGCGGATATAAATGCGGTTCTAGTGTAAATAGAGCAATTTCAATTAATTTAAAAGGCAATCAGGATTGCAAAAACAATAAGTGCAAGATTTTTGAGACATTGACATGGCCAAATGAGGAGTTTCCATCTCGGAGAAATCAAATGAAAAGATGCTAACTCAAGGGGACAAATTAGAAGGTGCTGACGCGCGTGGCGAACTATCGAAATTTCAAATTTCTGTAACAACTTTTTATTTAGTCTTCACGATTTAAGACCCTTTAATGAAATCTTTCCGAGATGAAACCTTCTCATTTGAAAAGATCGACATTTCGTTACACAACTTTTGATAGAAACTAAACAGTAACTTCTTATTTTATGGTGTCCTTTTAGGCTCCTTAAATGGGTTTTAAACCAATAAACGGTATAAAAATATATGGAAAACTCCGAAGTATATATTTATTTGTTTTAGATTTCGATAGGAATAACCGAGGGCTTAACCACAATTTGATTTTGCATATCCATTAGATTACAATAATACAGGATTAAAAAATAATATAAGAGATTGTATGGGATTACACAAGGATACAAGAGATTACACAAGATTTTACACCCTTCACAACAAAATGATATCCTTAACATATCCCTAGGATATCTCGGCAGGATATGGGACATCCTGAAAAATGTGCCAAAAATTTCCCGGGATATTCGTGGCATATTTCAAGGATATGAGGATTCCCTCCCCGTGCGATATCCACTCAATGTCCTGTGTGGGATATACAAAATTTTGGCAATGGAATCCATTATTTCTGTAATGCATATTGATTAAAATTAGGGATGCGCGATTCTGGATCGATTCTTCAAAGATGGATATTTTTCACTCAAAAGATCGATCTTTTGAATTGATTCTTTACCAATCAATTTTTTTTGGATCGATTCTTTACCCGCAGAATCGAAGAAGCGATTCTTTTATTTTTATTTATTTATCTCTCCGTCCTATACTTTCGTACCGCGGCGCACATTTTTTAACTTTATTGCTCTTATCTATAATATTATTTATTATATAATGTTATTTATTACCAAATTTTCGAAATCAAATAGCCCTCTTTTTCTATCCTTTATTGTTAGAAAGGGAGACTTTTTTGTACTTGGGCGTGGCGAGAACATAGTTTGTTGGATCATAACTGACTAGTATATTTTAGTAAATTTTTAGTGGACAGAAGAAAGATTAAGATACATAATATTATATTTATATGTTAGTTGTTCAAATAGCAGATTTTAGTTCGAATCATAATATGGTACTTTTTATATTCCAATATTAAATTTCATCTAATTCGTTTTACACCTCCTCCGATTGCCTGCACCCATAAATATTATTTCAACTGCAATTTAAAATATGCATCGTAATTACTTCTTAATAGAAAATTATTTCCAATATAAAGGAAAAAACATTTGAGCCTTTTTTGTGGTTTACAAAGTCATCAGTAAAAAATGTTATTCATTTGAAATTTCAGAACTAATAATGATGTTAATATTATGTATATTTTTATGTGAAAAAAGGAATAACCAGTGTCTAATTGACGATCTCTAATCATTTTATTTGAAGTAAATAAATGTAATGATTCTAGGCAAATATATACTATTTAGGATATCTTTACATGGATCTTAAAATATGGATTCGCTCAAAATCGATTCTTCTGATTCTATTTTTTTTGCAGAATCGATCTTAAGAAACTCGATCGCGGATCGATTCAGGAATCGATCTTTTCGAGAGAATCGCCCATCCCTAATTAAAATATGTAGAATGCCTAAAAACACAAAGATTCACAAACATCCGTTTCACAAAAAATCGCTTTATACAAGTCTCGAATATTTGATTTCTTTCAAAATCCTATCTTAGTTTAATTAGTATCAAAAAGTTACTAACGTGAATAATTTTCATAACCAATAATTTCGCAGTTTAGAGATTGCGCACTTTTCAACGTCAAAATCAGTTTTTATGATAAAAAACAATCAAACTAATAGTGTTTTTTGTATAGTATAAATGAGAATAGATTATAATCTGGCACGAATATTCGAGAAATTTATTACTTTTGTTAAAGTGTCAGTTATTATTGCGTAACAGTTTTCGCACACTAACAGCCATTATGGACTTTACCGGGAAGTGGTTTTGGAGGTGACTTTACTATTACTGTACTTTATAATATAGTACTTTGTATAAAATCTCCGGAAAAATACCTAATATTGTTAAATTATTTGTTATTTTATTGATAGGACTGAATATACGAGTACATATTATTGGCAGTAGATCTATCTCAATTCCTAATAATATACTAAATTATAGAATAGGGACATCTTGGGAACATTCTTTAAATATAAATTTGGAACATTAATGGGATAACTGCGTATATTCTGACATATCCTTGGGACATTCCAGGGATATCGAGATTTCCGCCCTATAGGATATTATTTGCGACATCCCTAGGATCTTCTGGGATATACCTAGAATATGCTGGGAGGTAAATGGGATATCTCGCCGATATTTCATGCTGCGAGGGATGAGATAACATAAGATTATAGGGATAATTCGGTATTACATTGATTACATGGGATTTCAAAACACTAGAAAAGATTACCCAAGATTAACCGGAATTTATATTGAATAATACAACTGAAAAAAGGTACAATACAAGTCCGATAACTTGCCTTCTGTAAAGTGTACACTCCCCTTAAAACGTCATCACACGTACGGCACGCACCCTAATTGTAGTTCTCCCACTGCGTGTGCTATTTTGCTCGTGATTTGCGCCCATGATTTACGCATGCGCGCACCTAATATCGTGCTACTTGAGGGGGCTTCCGATAAGTTCCCAATTCCTATAATTTCACGCCCCTACAGCCCCAAAGTTGGAAATTTATCGGACTTTGACTGTATATTAAAATCACTAATAAAAATATAAGGGACCGTGTCGTAATAAAAACTGAGAAAACTTACGAAAGGGAAAGTTTTTTTGAAATAAGTTAAGTATCTCTTTAATGTTTAAAAAGTATAATTTTAATTTTTTTTGGGGAAATGAAGCATTACTAATTTGCTTCGAAGCTGGATGAGTGACATCTCAAGATTCTAAATTGCTTTGAATAAGGGTTTCTATACTCTTTTTTTTATCTTTTTTTTTGAACTGAAGAAATTCATGCAATTACCTTATAAATTTGATAATTAAACATTAAAGAAGGATAAAAGGAAAATATTCGAAAAAGGGTAAAAGAAACTTAAAATGAATAAATGAAATAATAAAGTACATAAACATATATGTGATATCAAACATATGAAGGCACCAGAATCAAATGAGTAATATTTTGTTTTTAAGCTTTTATTTCTGTTAGTTTTTGCAAAGTTAGTTGATATAGCCCCAAACACTTTTTTAAGTTAAAAAAATGTTATCTATTAATATCAGGGATTAGAACTAAATTAAGGGGCATTTTCAGATATTTTCCAATTATTTCATAAAATTCGTTATAATTTACCTGAAAATAATGCTAAGTATGAAAAGTCACTAAAAAATAATGCAGCTACGGAGCTACATTATCAAATTTGTGTTTCGTCAAAGTTTTTTTTTTATATATAATACGATGAACACATAATTTTGACATTTTGCCTTCGTAGGCTCATTATGTTTTTATAATTTTTTAGACTAAGCTTAGTTTTAAGCCACATTCTTTTAAATTTCTCGAAACAATTGGCAAATATAAAAAAATGCCCCTTAATTTCGTTCGAATCCCTGATTAATATACCAAAAGATTACAATAAGTTACACAAGATTACATGGGATTACAACAGATTACGTGGGGTGATACGAGATTACATTGGATTACACAAGATTACAGGAATTCCAGAGATTGCTCGAGATTATCTGGGACTACACAAGATTATACATGGGATTAGATGGTAAAGTGAACACCAACTTACTTTTTGGACATTGTAACTTAACTAATGGGAAACACAGTAAAAAAATCATAGCTAAAATATGAGTACTACGAAAAAAGACTTTTGAAGGCTACAATAATTTTAGACCTCTGTACCATGAATATTGAATTCCTTTCAGCTCCAGAAAATCACTTGCATATCTCCTTCAAAAATTGCGTCTCCCACGACATTCACGACACGAAATTCCGCCTTTCAGCGTTAAGTAGAGCACAGGAACTTCATTCTCGTACAATGCGATTTGACGAACGTCATTCGTTGTACTCACACTCTGTCTCTTTGTCCCGATCTCAGTGACTTTCATGGATCATTTTTTGCCATAAACACATCTTCTACCCCGCGTTTTCCAGCGGAGTATAACTTTTCGTCTTAACTCATCCCGAGTCTTGTCTTGCCTCGTTCATGCAACTGGCTTATTAGTATGTACAAAAAGAAAGAACAAACTATGTAAAAGCAAGCATTTACCGTTTCACGTCACGATGAGGGTCTAGCGTGGAAATATCGAGCCGGTGCGGTGCGGTGCGGGATCGTTGCTGAAAGGGGTGGTGAACGTGTGGGGTGAAGGCCGCGGTAGCAGTGGAGGCATTGAGGTAGGACAGCGTGTGTAATGGAAAAAGGGTGAAAATGCGGTAAAAGAAGGAAACGAAGAGGCGGGGGTGTCGAACCAAAGGGTCGCGTCGCGGTCGTTCGGGTTGAAGTAGAATGGCACACCATGCGATACCAGTGAGGCAGCGCGCCGCGTGCCTTGCCTACATACGTAACGAGCGGCTGATCGCTCGTTCCGGGGTGCGCGACAACCGCCAGGACGCGAACGCCGGTCGCGACAATCTGTCTAGTGTATCTACAATATGTACTCCCTCAGTGCTAGTAAGACGCTCGTTTCGCCACGTCAGTACTCTTACCTGCTCTCTTTACCCGAGTTAACACGAGTCAGCCCCAATCCGACGCGTTCTTAATATCTGTGCAAAATCTCAGTAAACACCATCAATTTCCGTAAACCTCTTTTCACTTTTTTTGCCCTTTTAATTTCTAAGAAAACGACAAACTCATGGAAACGTACTATGAGTAACATTTATGTCTGTACCTAACTAATTTTATAAAGTGAGGAAAAATGTGCTCATTTTACGAAATGGTGGCAGCATGAACTAGGTTGTTCATTGTAGTTCTTTCGCGTTCCACGAACATTAAAAAACAACTAATATAAGATAATGGGGGTATTTTTGGAAAATCAAAATTTTGTGGCTAATTAATTAAAAATGAAATATCTCATACCTAGGGGTGATTTTCCGCCTTGATTACAACCCTTTCTAGGCAGGATTTTTACATTATGTTATTCTTGTTTGATAGATTATATTTAAATTTTGAGATATAAACGAGGCCGATGCTACGTATACCGCGATTTTGGTACGAATGTGCTTCTTTTTACAAAATGAGCTCCTATTTTTATTTCATTTAAAAATTTCTAATATTATGTAACGAAAATTACACAAAATCGAAAATTATTTCTTACTGTTCCTTTTTTAAATGCGAATTAAAATGATTAATCCCTGAAGTGCAATATTTTTGTATGACATAACTAGTAAATTATTCGCATTTTACATATTTTTGAATATATTAGAAAACTTGATAATGGCACAGTCATAAAGTTGCTAATGAGAACGTAAATTATTAACTGAGATTAGACGAGTGTATTATTATTTATTTAAAACTTCAATATGCAAGTGCAGATTTCAAATTATGAAATTATTTTTGCAGCTCAAATGCAAAAACAAGTTCACTCAATTTTTTCTGAAAGATTCTCACAAAATTTGTTTTACGAAACTTAATATATTACATACATTTTAAAGAAACGTTGTTTTTGCTGATTTTAGTCAAATTTGATTAAAAATTCTGATCAACGATGCCATTGTTTCAATTCAGTTATTTCATTTAATCAATAGAATTGTAGACTTCAAACGAAGATTAGATTTATTGTTCGTTACCCAATATAAATATTCTCAATTAAAAAGTACCCCTTGATTCTGGTCTTGTGTTGAAAATAAAATCTTACCAT
>NC_046663.1:111429207-111430964 GCF_010883055.1 Belonocnema kinseyi
GTTTCAATTAAATTACAAAGTTTTATATTTTTAATTCGACCTCAAAAAGAAACATTCTTTTCATATTCTTGCTTAAAATTAAAGTAATTTTATGGAAAGTTAAATTTTTGTCGTATTCTATTAGGACATTTTAATACTCAAATTGATAGCATATTAATTTCCAGTAAAAAATCTACCACAGTTGTTCTAAAGTATTGATTTATGCAAATAAATGGTTGTTTATTTTTAAGAAAAATTAATTAAAAAAATGCTAAGCTATTGTATAAAAAAGGATGCATTATTCATTTAATAATTCATATATTAATAAACCTTAATTTTGAATAAATAAACAACGTATTTTCGTACGTAAATTTGTAGTATTAAAAATATGTGCAAAAGTCACGAAGAATTTTATTGTCGTTTAACGATATATTTAGTTACGATACATTTATTTAATTGTAAATAAATTTAGAAGAATGTATTGCCAAGGCTCTGGAATTCAAGCGCAATTTAGATAATCTGATCCTAAAGAAATATTCTTGGAAAAATAGTCATTTTCGTATTAAATTCTTTTTTTGAATCTTTTTATTTGATTTTCATTTGATATGAAAATGTGTATAAAATGTGAAAAAAGATTGGAGTTGAAATCTATTTGAGACGAACATTTTCCTGGGGAAATCGAGAGTTCTATATTTTACTGGAAGTCTATCGATCTTGAAAATTATAGCTTTTCGTGTCTCCTTCTATAGACTTCTGTGTTTTAATACAACCAGAGCTCAAATAATCGTTGCAAAACTAGTAAATTCAATCTAATAGATTTTGAACAAATCTTTGTGGAACATCATTACGCTCGAGACTAAATTTGATATTTCTTACCATTAAACACTTGGTGGGATCAAAGAAAATGCTAAATGGAAGTTTTCTTTTTTATTTATACGGATAAAGAAAATTTTAATTTATTTTCAATCTATATAAATTCTTATTATAGTGAATAAAAATATTTTAAAAAGTCATTCTTTGAATAATGATTTTAGAAGTATATTAAAGAATATTTTGTGTGCACGCAGTAATAAATATAGGGTAATCGGTACAATTGTCGACCACCTTCAATGCCTGATCACCTCATTTAAATATGCTTATATGACAGAATAAGCACAAATAAAACTGCTAATAAATAGTGCAGAATGAAGCGCAAACAATTCCGCAGTGTATTTGATAAGAAGAGATAGTGCAGTGTCGTGCGTTTAAATGCTCAAACTTTTTGAAAATTATGATTTTTTAAAATATTTTTGATAGATATTATTAAAAACTTTTGGATTTCAGTCGATTTTGTTGATTAAAGATATACTATAACAGTATTATAAACTTAAAATGATGTCTGTGTAGATGAATGGGTAGTCAGTAATTTTCGTCGTGAATAAAGTGTAAAAATAATGATGTGTCACAATACCTGAAAAGCAAATAACAAATACCATTGAAAAAATTTATTTTAAATTATTTTAATTTTGTATAGGCTATGTAAGTAATTGTTTGTCACGCGATTGACTGTATTTAACCACACTTCTTTAAACATCACTTGTACTACTTTCAACGCTTAACTTACCACAGCAATTTGAATATTTATAAATATTATCCATCTTTGAATGTAGGAATTTCGTTGGACGCTTATAGTGTTTTGTAAAAATGGTCAAGCTGGAAAAATGCTTTGAGTGGGGAATCATTGTACCAATTGCCCTATGCAAAATGAATGCACAAAAAATAAAAAAATTTTATTTTTA
>NC_046663.1:111431064-111435453 GCF_010883055.1 Belonocnema kinseyi
ACCATGAGAATACTTACGGCAAATTAATTCCCTCATTATGTTTTTCTTCGAAAGCTTTTACCGTGATAACTATAAAATTCTACAAAATGTTTTACGTAAACGTGAATAAGCTATATCTATGTTTTACATAGTCCATCGAACGTTTTAGAGTTCACTGAAACCTCTGCATAAATCACATAATTTTGTCTGGGAAATTATAGAAAACGGTATCAATAACACAAAGACAAGTTCCAGTGATACACAAAAATACTGACTTATTGGACTTTAAGGCTCGTTACAGGCGTAAATGATAGATAAAAAAACTGATGCATACGATTTTATTAATGAAGAAAATAATGATTAAATTTTATAGTATGTTACTTAAGCGTGTCATATAGTTACTTTAACCTATACTTATGAGATAGATTTAATCAACTAGGATATAATTTTGTTAGATTAAACAACAATTTTTTTTCTTTCCTTATTTATTTTAAAAATAAGGAATACACAATACAAAACATATTTTAAAGAACTAACTTCACTGAAATATTTTTTCTTTCATGGTGATTAGATTTTGTTTAAACAGAGATTACTTTAAGTAAATAGAATTAACATCTGGGTAACTTGAATTCGTTTGACTGGATGCGACTTGTGGACAACCAATACGCTTTTGCAGTTGACATTAGCCCTTCCCGAGTAAAAATGCTTCGACTTGAGTTCGACTTCGCAATGCCTTGAGTTCGTCACCAAGCCATCGATGTCTGGCTGCGTCTCAAAACTGAATCGAGACATAAGCCTTCGTCTTACTTTTATGATCATGAGATGTAAGACGGCGTTTACTTGTCTCAAGTTGAGCCTTGTCTTGGCTAAAACGAAGCTTACTTGTCTCAAAACGAGCCTTGTCTTGGCTGAGATGGTCGGCGTAAACTTGCGTTAAGAGGAACCTTTTTCGACTCAGAAATGAGATTAAAATTGATTAATAAAAAAATTGTAATCATTAAATTAGTTATTTTTAATTTTAAAAAAGTTAGAAATACGTAAAAGCAAACAATATTTTTGGCATCCTCGCCAAACAAATATAATATAAATAAAAATTCGTAAATAAATTAATTGAATATATGCGTGTGCGTGTGTATTGAATAAATATATACAAGATTATTTAATCATTAACAAATATTAGCTGTTATTGCAGTCAGAATGATCGTTTTTTTTTTGTAGGACAGGTACACACTCGAAGTTATAAATCGCTCGTCTTGGAGTCATAAAAATTCGATTCAAGGCATGCATATATGTCTCCAAAACATCCATTGAAGTCTGGATCCCTCTCAAAACTGAGAGATGCTCAAGTCGAACTTTTCGACTTCAGTATGTCTTGATTGGGGGTAATTCAAATCGAAACCAAGTCGAAGAATTTTTGTTCTGAAAATATTGATTTTGTCGTTTGCGTTTATCTTCATCAGTTTATCTATTATCCTAGGTTTAACCAGAGAAGGTGTTTATGGAGATTTACGTCTGTGAAATGTGTTTAATGTTCATTTTTAAATCTCAGCAGCACTTTTGTTCAAGAATGAAAAAATGTCCCAGGAACGTTAAAATTGACTTTCTATTCATGGCACAACAGCAATTTCTTGCAAGTGGAAAAGAAGATTGAAAATATGTGAAGTTCGGATTTGAGAATGAAGAATGTGATGTGAAATGTGATTCTGATGGATACGAAAAAAATTATGTGAAATTTTCAGTTACACAATGGTAAATCTTACATGTGATTTAAAAGTTTGTAAGGTTTCTTACTTTGGTGAAATGTAATTAATCCAAATCTTTGACATAAGTTTCTCATCTAAGAAGGATTATATTTTTTTACGGGGTGGCCGCTGAACCGAGATATGACCGTGAATTACTTTAATTCTCACTTGGTGTCACCTGACATTGTGCTATTTTAATTGAGTTAGATTCGAAATTCATTATCATTTCTTATGCTGAATTTCAATTTGAAATTTCATCCAGTTTTAAACACATGAAATTTTAAACATATGAGATCGAAATTTTGAATTTGTAACGTTTTTAAATTTAAAATCATTTTGTTTGCAATGCCTAGCTATTAAAATTGACAAATTATTATTTGTAAATTTAAATTCATTAATCTCAAAGAATGTTCAAATTCGGAAGTCAAAATAAATCAATTTAATTTCCTATTTTCTTATTCAATTTTTAATTGACCAAAGAAGAATGACTCAACATTTAACATGTTTAGTTATGTAAATCTTTATATCTTGAAAATAGTTCAGTTTTTCACATTTAGTACTTAATTTTTAGAGCTTTAAAATGAAAAGTAATCAAGTTTTTTTGCTCAATTCAGTTTGAAAGAAAAGAAAACGTTAAGTGTTTCTCTTTCGGAGTTCACATAATTTTTGAGATTTCGAATTGTGAATTATTGAATTGCGAAGGCTACTGTCTTGAAAATGTAAAATTTTTGAATATTTTCTTTTAAAACAGAGATTAATGTTCAACTTCGTTCATAATTTAACTAATTCAATGTAAAAGGCTTCCAGTTTGGAAAAAAAATAATTGCAAAACCAATTATGTCTTTCAAATGACCGGAAATTTCTTTTGTGATTTTCGTGGCCACTCTGTAATTTGATTAAAACCCCTCAATTTGTGATAAATAAAGTATTTTAAAGTTATTTACTTGTGCGCATTTTCATATCCTGAAAACAGAATTTGATTTCCAAATATCGGATTAAAATTGAATCATGCTAGAGAAAGAATTTTTTGCTTTTATCTCTTCCCACATAAAAACTTTAGATTGCATTGAGAAACAAAATTTGCTGGAGCAGCAAAAATATCTACGTATTAAGAATCTAAGGAAGAATTTATGCTGAATCTTTAGTAGAGAAAATTATTAATTTAAGACGAACTCTTTGACAGAAAATGTTGGTATATCTTTTTAAAGAAAAATATCCCTTAATATATTTAAAGATTTAGTTAATATAAATCGAAGTTCAGTAATTACGAGTAACTACAATTTTATACTGATTTTACTGAATTTGATCAACAAACAAACTAAATATTATCATTTGGCCGGATTAAATATGTCTAAGTTATTTTCCAGCTTGAAATAATTACATTACTTGTGGATGTTTGATACTAAAGTAACGAACTCAAACAGATAAGAAACTTGAACTGATTCCCTTAAATTATGTAATAGGTACTTCGTGCATGGATTTAACTGAGTGGAAGGCTGGTCGTTGAATAGCAGCAAATCGTTGGAAAATTAATAGTGAGCGTTGCAAAGTGCTAACTTCACTTTCATGTAAATCACAAAAAATATTTAAGTTTTTCCGAACTTTGAAAACACCAATCAGTGAGTGGATGCAAAATTAAGATGACTCGCGTTCGATTAAAGAGAAAACAATCCTAAATCAGCTCAATGAATAAAAAAAGCAATTTAGATAATTAGAAAAGTGCAGTAGATTAAAAATCTGTGATAAATGATAGATTTAGTAACTAAATGAACAATGTATTTCAGTCAAATGAATGTGATAATCAACAAAGTGAATTTCTTAAAGAAAAACTTTAAAATCTTTGTTGTTAAACTTGTTGTATTAGTAGACTTAAACATTAAAATGATCTGTGATCTTAGACAATTATTAAGTTCGGGGATTGGGACTTTTATGTGCATTCAATAACTGAAGAAGTTCCTGAGAAACCAAAAATCGGAATGGCAAGTGTTGCCGTATTATTCCGATAAGGAATGGCCGCGGTAGCGGGCATATACGGATTTTCTGAAGATCGACACATCAAGTATCAGGATCATCGACTGCATGCGTAAGTTTATTTATTCGAAATCGAATCACGAATCATCGTAAGACGTTATATCGATAAATTAACAGCAAGATATTTACACAAACGCAACACTTCGTTGTCGGCACTCGTAATTTACGACCCACAACGACAAATTACTCACTCGACTTGTTTCCGAGAAATTTGCAGAATTATTATAATTGAATATTGTCTTACAATAATTTAGTTGATGAACTTTTTATATGTTATAATTACAATTTATTTTTTGTCTTCTGAAGTATGAATTTATCCTTGCAGATTAATTTTTCCAATTTTCATGATATTCATTATAAAACTATGTTTATTTTTGTGATTATGTTTTAATGGCCTTGAAAGTATTGGCGGAATTTTAAAATGATTCCAGGTGTTAAATATGGTGGTTCAAAAGAACCCTTTTTCGCTAGAGAACAGCGATTCCCTACATTTTGCGAGGTTCCTGAAAAACGGAATTAAGTTTTTTTAATTAGTTCATAATAACCCTTCCCCAGGCCTTGAAATTAACATGGGATTTTACATGAGAAAATCTCAGTTTTCAAAAGAGTAAGAAAAACAATTACTTTACAAAATATT
>NC_046663.1:111435553-111438913 GCF_010883055.1 Belonocnema kinseyi
ATATTTGAAAACTATGTTAAACAAAAAATATAGCTCTTATCATTCAGGAACTGTATCATTTATGCCGAAAATAAGTATACCAAAAAAAGTTGTCTTCGATATAAGTTTCACACAAAACTGTTATTTTCAATTTATTTTAGCAATTTTTCAGCACAGTACAAGGGGGATTGGATGGCCAAAATCATAAGTTATTCATAACTAGTCATTATATGTAAATTATTCGTTGAAAATTTTTTAAGTCGTGACTAAACTTTATTTTTTGAATTTCAACATTTGTGCACAGCAATAAATCACCCAAGAATTTTATTTTATATTTTAATAGAGCAATAAATTCTTTTTATTAGAAATTCTTTAAAAAAAAAATCCACCAAGAAGACGAATTTTCTACCAAAAAATATTCTTACAGAAAATAGGTGAATTTTCAACAAAATTCATAAATTTTGAAGAAGGAAGGACGCATTAATTTCGACACAGTCGAATTTTTAACCGCAAAAAATTATCTTTTCACAGTTAATGTCAATATTAATATTAATTTTATACCAAATAGTTACATTTTCATAAAAATAGTTTACGTATTAAAGTAGTAGTTAAATTTTCAGACCCAAAAAATGTTTTCAAAAAACAGTAAATTTTCAAAAGAAAAGTTTTCAATTTAAACCCAGAAAATATGAATTTTGTTAATAAAATGATGAATCTGTAACAAACAAGCAATTCATTAAAAAAATAGTTTTCGTTTCAACTAAGCAGTTGATTTTGCAACGAAAAAAGGCTGCTTCCCAAAAAAACATGTCATTTTTTACATTTCAACAAAAATAAGATTTTAATCCTTAAACAAAGCATATTAATTAGAAATCAAAGAGTTACATTTTTAATTAAAAAGGATTATAACTGATCAATCTTTGAACTAAAATGATGACTTCGGAGATGAGCAAAGTGATGACTTGCGAAGTAAAATTAATAGTCTAGAAAAAAAGAAATTTTCAAACAAAATGTTGAATAAAGAAATCAATAAAGAGATGAATTGTTAGCTAAAATGACGAATCTATGAAGAGATGCACAAGAAATAAAAATATGTTACCCGTATGCAAATTATAGTTATAATAATAGTTTTTAATAAAAATAATATCATCATACTTTGCATACTACTTTGATTTCATGAATGAAAACGTAAAGTCAGGTTCGAGTGGCGTCAAGAACGTGCTTTGGTGACTGCATGAAAAGGACCCTTATCGCCGGTTATGTACAGGGACATATAGCCGGATAAATCCAGGAACTTTAGGTCAAAGATAAACCTTTTAAGTTAAAAAATGAGTCATCCGGGAATTTTTACAGTTGAAACTTTGAAATCCCGTTTTTCGAGAAAAACGCATTTAAACTTGGCGAGTGTATGACACTCATATTATATTCTTTCCTCGATCAAAATATATATTACCTACTTTCGGTTACTATCAGGATATAAATATACTTCCAGTTAATCAAGTGTAGGTTCTAGTATCAAATCCCACTTAAACCCAAAAATAATCATTTTGACATCAACTTAGAAAAACGCGAATATCTATCTCTCTTAAACTAGAAACGACCATAAGGGCCCTTTTCATGCGGCCGCCTACATATGTTAATTCAAAAAAATAGTATAGTATAAAAGGGGTATTTTTCACCCCTAAAAGTGTAAACATTCACACAAATACATATCATTAACATAACAGATATAACAATTTAAAATTTCCCACTGATGTCAACATTGGACGTATTTCATGTTTGAAGCTATAATCTTAAATTGACCTATATGGTGTACATTGTATTCTAGAATGGAAACAGTCAAAATGAGTTTCAAATCAGAATCATAACAATTTTAAACATTTTTAATTCTGACTAAAAGAAGAGAAGAAAAGAAAAGAAGAAAGACTAAAGGCAGATTTCGTTGAAAAGGTTTATGATCTGTTATACTTATATTTAAAATCTATGAAGATATATCATGTCTGAAGGTACATTAAACTATTGCAAGTGTTTATTATATTCGTAGACCTTTTGTATCATTTCTGTGTCACATTTTACACAAAATCTTCTCACGTGGGAATGATTGGATGCGCACAATTTTTATAAACTCCCTACACTCTACATCTATTGTTTAATGGGCAGTATACTTTTCACTCTTGAGTGTCACAGGTAGGCACCGGCTGAAGGGAGCGAATGTCCCCTGCCACTGTACAACCTACGGATCTATCCTTTTCTATTACGCCCTCTCAAGAAATTTCCAACCCTACTATCCTTCACCCTTACTAGTTCAGTGATATCTGAAATTGTATTGAAAATAGATTTGTACACGGAAAAAAAATTCTTGAGGCGAACGAGTAAATCTCGTAAATCAGTAATTTCGACAAAATTGCTAAGTTCGAAAGTTTATTATTTTCGACAGATTATGTATAATTGTATTATCTGCAAATTAGAAAAAAATTTAGTTGTTATAGAAATATATTAACTTACAGTAGCCAATCTTTCGTCTGGTATCACGAAAAGGAATTTCCCTGAAATCCGTGTAATGCATTTGGAGGTCAAGTTTGTTGTTTTTATCACGTTTCTTGATATTTCAATATAGTTATCGCCTACAATCGAAACAAATGTAAATTATTATTACTGCATCATAAACTCCATTTAATATTTACATTCGCGCACATTTTAAGTGGTAAAAAGCGTTTAATTCTCCAAAGTAAATCTCAACTGTCACTGCTCCCGATTAGACCGCCGCCATTTTATTTCGCTGCTCCCATAATGCACCGGCGCTCTTCCGATAATTGTTTCAGACACCTATTATTAATATTCCTATTATAGCTATACTTATTCGCGGTTTGACTATACGATATCCCTGGTATATGGAAAATGGTCAAGGATATTCATTTTCGCTGATCCAGGGATCTTTCTAAATTCCTTCGTTCGTTTTCAGCTAAATGTTTAGCTATAATAAGGAATAATATCCCTCTCACAGCTCAATTTTTTTTACCGTGTATGCTTTTTTCCGCACCACCCTGGAGGTAAAGCAAAGCTGCCAGATCGTGGATGAAATTTACCCCCACCATACCTACCGTTTGGGAGCCGCAAAACAGAAGATGCATGATTACCACTGTGAGTTCATGTGTAAGCCGAAAATGCACGATTCGACTTCGGTTTTCTGCTGTACGATGATTGCCGATCTGAAGGCTTCGGAAGACTTTGGTGGTCTTCTATTTATATCTCGGTCCCCATTTGAAAGAAATTCAAGAAATTGTTGATTTGGATGTTTTGCGTGATTCTTAATTTCATGCATGCGTCGATTTTCAGATTATGTTTTCCAGGTGTACATAATATGGATATTATTGCTATTAC
>NC_046663.1:111439013-111448915 GCF_010883055.1 Belonocnema kinseyi
AATTATAAAATATTATATTAATGTTAATGAATAGTTGACTAACTTTTAATAGAAATAGTTAATCTTTCAACTAAAACAATTAGTTTTCTGCAACAAAAAAATTTTCAATCAAATACATAACTGAACAAAAAACATTTTTTAAATGGTTTTCAACATAATAGTAAAATTTTTAAATAAAAAAATTACATATTTATCTAAAAAGCTAAACTGTATATTAAAAAGAGGCATTTCTAATAAAATACATGAACTTTGCACAAAAAGAAATTTATTTTCCATGAAGACTAATTTTCTGAACAAAAAGATAATGTTTAATCATAGTTAAATTTTCGACAACAAAGATTAATTTTCTACCAAGAAAAAAGAGTATTCAATAAAATACAAAAAATTTTAACTAAAAAAGATCACTTTTCATTTCAACATAGAATAGTTAAATTTGTGGTTAAAATCACTTAAAAATTCATTTAAATATATTAAAATGTCCTAAAATACATCAAATCCTTTGAAAGCTTTTGAAATCTCTTGAAAATTCCTTGAAAATTTAAAAATGCCCTAAAAAAATAAACATATAATTTTATAATTATATACAAAAATCGTTTTAGAAATAGTTAAACCTTAACTCGAGTAATTTAATGTTTTAAATTTTTCTGTTTTCTAAATTTCAGTCTGAAATAATTTCATTCAGAGATTGTCCAATTGAAGAACATACATTTAAATTTTGAACGCATTCAATTTATTTATAATTATTAATTTTTTATAAATAAACTTCCAAGTTTGAAATTTTAAATTTGAAGATTTGAATCCCATCGAGTTGAAAATTATTCCTATTTCGTAGTTGAAAATGTTTGAAAATAAAATTTCGAAAGTTAGGAATTTCTATTTGTTTCATTTTCAAAACTCTAATCTACAAACATTTCGATATTTAACGTTTTGAAACTTTTCTCTTTTTTAAATTTCAATCTGAAACTTTACAAAATTTCAAGAGATTGCAAAAGATTTTCAAAGATTTTAAATATTTGAGGATGTTTTAAAAGATGTCAACGAATTTTCAATTTATTTTTATAATTTACAGAAATTTCAAAGAATTAAAAAAATTTTAGAAGGCCTTTTTTAGAATTCGAAAGTAATCAAGAAATCCTAAAAAAAAGTCCTAGACATTTCAAAAGATTTTGAAGGATCTGAAAAATTTGTGAGAATTTTAAAGATTCCAGTGAATTTCTAATTGATTACAGCAATTTAATATGAGATTTTAAAGGATTTGAAATATTTCAGGGTATTTTTAAATTTTCAAGGAATTTTCAAGAGCTGTAAAAAATTTCAAGAGATTTCTACAGATTTTTAAGCATTTTAAATAATTAAGGATGTTTTAAAAGATGTCAAGGAATTTTCATCCTATTTTTCTAATTTTAAGGAATTTCAAAGAATTGTAAAGAAGTAGTTTAAAAATCATTAGAAAAAAGGTCAAGGTATCTCAAAATATTTTGAAGGTATTGCAATATTTGAGAGTATTTTAAAATGTTCCAAGGAATTTTCAATTGATTACGGTGATTTAATATGAGATTTTAAAAGATTCAATATATTTTATGATATTTTAATAGATTGAAAGGAATTTTTAATTGATTTCAATAATGTAGTATGATATTGTAAAAGATTTGAAATATTTTAGGGAATGGAATGGAATGGAAGCTTCTAATGTGTCCCCTAAGGGTTTACATTTTTCTTACACCTTCTCTATTCCTTTACACACCCTCTACACACATACTTGGTGGTGGAAGGGGGACCTACAGTTTAAGGTGGGTTCCGAACCACCAAGAGCAACAGCCTTAAGTACTTAGAGAATACCTTTTTCTCTAGAGGTACCGGTCCCACGACTCTCCGGAGATGAACAACTCCCTTGCTAGGCTAATGTTCACCGCATGGGCCACAGAGACTCTTCCAGAGTGCGAGGCGGGAATCGAACCCGCAAGCCGAAGGAGTGGATCCAAGGAATTTTCAAGAAATTTCAAAATATTTTAAAGGTTTTTAAATATTTGAGGATGTTTAAAAAGATTTCACTGAATTTTTAATTCATTTTTATGAATTAAAGGAATTTCAAAGAATTTTAATAATTATTAAAATTCTTTGAAATTCCTTGCTATAATTATAATTATAGCAAGGTTGTTTAAAAAAAATTCCAAAGTATATTAAAAATCTTTAAGAAATGTCAAGATTTTTCAAAAGATTTTGAAGGTTTCGAAATATTTGAGAGTATTTTAAAAGGTTCCAAGGAACTTTTAATAGATTGCAGTAATTTAATATGAGATTTTAAAGGATTTGATACATTTTAGGATATTTTACTAGATTCCAAGGAGTTTTCAATTGATTTCAATAATTTAGAATGAGATTTTAAAGGATTTAAAATATTTTAGGATATTTTTAAAATTGCAAGGCATTTTCAAGAGCTTTGTAAAATTTCAAGAGATTTTAAAGGATTTTAAATATTTTAGGCTCTTTTAAAACATTTCAAGGAATTTTGAAATATTTTCAATAATATAAAGCAATTTCAAAGAATTTTAACTATTTTTTTTCTCAATTTTTCTGGTTGAAAGTGGAACTGCTTTGTTAAAATTTTAGTTTTTTTTGTTTGATGATTTATCAATTTAGTTGACAAAATTTTTTTTCTGAAAATTTAACTATTTTGTAGAATTTTTTTTTGATTTTGTTTAAAAATTGAATTCTTTAAACTACAAGAAAATTATACTTCGTGGAAAATAAACTTCTTGTGTGCAAAGTTCATGTATTTGATGAAAAATGCCTTTTTTCTTATACAATTCAGGCTTCTGATTAAAAATATAACGTTTTGTTTAAAATTTTTAATATTTTGTTTAAAACAAATTTAACAAATTTTGTCTGCAGAAAACTTATTGTTTTAGTTGAAAATTTAAATATTTGTATTAAAAGTTAGTCAAATATTAATTAAAATTAATGTTATATTTTATAATTATAATATTAACATTAATAATATGTACAATAGTAATAATACTCATAATATATACGCCTGAAAAACATAACCTCAAAATTAAATCATGCATAAAATGAAGAATCACGCGAAACATTAAATTCGCCAGTTTCTTCCATTTCTTTCAAATGAGGATCGAGATATAAATAGAAGACCACCGAAGTCTTCCGGAGCTATCAGATCGAAAATCATCGTACAGCAGAAAACCGAAGTCGAATCGTGCATTTTCGGCTTACACACGAACTCACAGTGGTAATCATGCATCTTCTGTTTTGCGGCTCCCAAACGGTAGGTATGGTGGGGGTAAATTTCATCCACGATCTGGCAGCTCTGAGGTAAAGCATAATGAAGCGCGTTTTTTTAGTGGCATCCCTAGTAGGCCTAATCCACATGTCAATAGTATGCAATACTATATACAATACTATACAATACCATACAATACTATACAATGTCAAAGTATATCAAATAAGAATTTTGTCAGTATAAATCTTTAAAACGTGAAGCATATAGAGACTTTTACTTTTGGAGTCTACCATAATAACGCGATACTAGTTCAACAAAGGTCAATCTCGAAAGTTCTTTGGGAGGGGGAGAGAAGGGCTGGACATTGCTGGACTTACCGCCGTGGTCCGTACAGTGGAAGGGAACGTTCGTTCTCCTCAACCGGTGGCTACCTGTGACCTGTGACTCGATACGCAGCGATTAAACAAATGTCGAGCGGGAGATTTGACGCCGAGAAATACTGTGTACACTTTATTGATGGACATAGATTTTTCTACTTTCAAAATGGACTTCGGGAAACCGTCTGAACTGGGTGTAATAGTTTTATGCAGTTTTTCTCTTACTTAGCCAAACGCCCAGGCAAATACAAGTACTTCTAACTAAGTCAGATACAGCCGCGGGTTATCACTGGCTATTATTAAATCCATAGAGTGATTCTAAGCCCGGCTTAGTCAAGTAAAATTTTCACAGGCCCATACCCAGTGAAGTATACAGTATACATACTCATGCGCACAGACTTAAATAACTCTTTAACCGTAAAAAGGACCCATGGGAAGTCCTCTATTTCATCGGGGGTTTTAAAATAAAGACTCTGTACAATAGGATTATGATGATATTTCTAGTATGTCATATGTCTACCATGTGTCTGTCAAAGAAAACTAACCAAAATAATTCAGGCAGTTTTATGTTATTTTTACGATACATTCATTTAAAAAACTATAAATTCACGTATTGCACAAAAAATACGCATCAGCAGACAACAAAAATTGGCTAATACACAGTAAACCCTAGGAATAAATTTGATCTTTAAATTTGATAAAAACGCTGCTGAACGTTTATCTGACAAAAATAAAATTTATCTATACTATTTTCACCACTCTCGGCCTTTAAATATCAAATCATAAGAAATATGTAATCAAACCTATTCCGATAACCGATTACTTCTCTTGCTCTTGCGCTCCCTAACTAACCATTTCCTCCCTGTTGACCACTCATTTTGCTTATCACGTGTTGCTACCTTACACTATTCCAATAATATCACTCCTCACCCCTTTCTCTTTCCCTACTTCCCACCTTTCCTTCCAAAAACCTCTTTTTAATCTCCCTGGCCCTTTCCCCTACTCTTATATTCTCCCTATTCTCACCTTCCCTCCGCATTCTGGCTCGATAACGCCCCCGCTCCTCACATTACTCTATCCGTCAATCTTCCTTTCGCTCCTTCCCTTCACATCATCACTCATTTCACTCACGTCGTCTTTCGAATCATCTTCCGTCACACTCTTCCGATTTTCTCGCCGCACATATATTCCCCTCCCCTGTCACCGGACAAGCACTAACGCTACAAAACCCTAGAAACCTTGATTTCTTTGTAAAGATAGTAAGTTGATAAAAATTACTACACATAAAAATTATAAATTAGTAGATTAAAAGAAATATATGAACTCTGAGATCGACTTATCGGTTGAGTATTTTAATCTAATGTGTATAGCCCGTGTAGAAATAGCCCGGTTTAATCCGACCAGGAGAAGGTTTCTGACCAGAATCTGACCGGATCAAATAATATCGCAAAACCTCTGTATTGAAATAAAGCGCAATATGATAACGCACAAGCAGGTTCTGGAGCTTTTTAGGATATTATAATGCGCTACCATCGCTTGGCTACTACTAGAACCGTCGTATATATAATATAATAAAATAATGTAATGTAAAGTTTTGCAATGTACGATATCACGATTTTATGCTTTATAATGTAATAATTACGATATATAGCGCAGGAATTGCGGTAGATATTGCAATTCTTGCGATATCGTTTTCTCCGTGCAGTCGGGCCAAAAATGGTGCATAATAGATGTATCGAAACCTTAAAAACATCTAAAGAAATATCCACAAACGACTGCAGTAAGTGGGTCGTTTGTGAGTATCTGACAGGTGAAAGACCAATTTTTTGTGTTTTGGGTGTTTTTTTATTAATTATGAAAGAAAAATTAAACTAATCTTAATTATATGGTCTCCCACTTTTAGTTGTGCGGTTTCAAGACTTGGCGTGACTACGAAATCGTTGACCAACTTCTTTTTTATTTTCAAACACAATTTCCCAGTGAAATTATACTTATTTTTTTAATGATACGATTTTGGCTTATTTCTAATGTTTTTATATATTATCTTGAATAACCAAAAAACGTAATAAGAAGAGAAATAACTTTTCCCGAACGAGGTTTTGAATTACGTTATCCTGCTTGCACGTAATGACGATTCGGCGACTTCCGGAGTCTTTAATGCTAAAAACGCAGTAAAACGTTGGTTGACGCCAGGTTATCCGTTAAGAAATTTGTTAAATTTCACAAACTTGTATCCTATTTTTTGAAGCAAGTGGATTATTTATAAATTTAAGTGAATTTCTCTGTTAATAAGTAAGCATTATTAATATTCTTCAACGTTAATGTTAAATACATTTTCTAAACCGGTTTCATAGAATAGGATGTCACGAGAAACCCCTGAAATTTATTTATCTCTTGAAAAAAAACCTATGCAAACTAAATTACGCTTAAGGTAAATTTGTTATGCAATTTAACTTGAATTTCTTACAATGCAATTTCTTACAGTAACTTAAATATCATAACCTATATTTTTGGACTTACATTGAATGCATTTTTTAAGTTAATATATTCATTATTATGAATGAAGTTCTTAAATTGAAATTCCAACATCTTTTTGCAGGTGGAAATAAGTGCTGACAAAGATTCTTATTTCTACCAGTTGGTAAAATATGTTCGCTGTGGTACCCGGCCAAGAGCCGACTGGGTACACCCGGCCGGAAACCGACTTGTGCAGCGTGACGAAACCAACCAGATTTCGACCGGGCAGCCTGACTTGATTACGTATACAAGCAGGGCAACCCTGCCGGAATCCGGCCCGAACCCAGTCATAATTTCTAACTGTTTTCTAGGTTCACCGAAAAAATGTAGTCCATAAATTTGAAAATACAAAGGCTGCACTTTGGTTAGTTTATATTTAATAGCATTTTCTCACAATGTTTGCAGACTTCATCAGGGTCGACAGAAACTAAAGGTTTTTTCAACAAAAGTAAACGGCTGAACTTGACTGATTATTTCCAATTTATGGATGAAATTTTCGGTGAACCTAGACGCAGTCGTTTGAAATGTCACATATTTCAAATAAATATTTTCATCAAATAAATTCTATCCTTCGTCCGATAAATGTGCTGCAGTGTTTTTATCCAATTTAAAGATAAAATTTATTCCTGAGGTTTAATGTGTACGCACAAATCGCCGAAAATAAATTAAATTAAAGGAAAATTCCTGTTGTGATTAAAAACAAGCACATTTGTATTATAGGAAGGACTTCAAAGGACAATACTGAAAAGAATAACAAATCCTCCCAAAAAAGGTAATGTGGTAACTTTACAGTTGAACTAGATTTATTCAGCGGAGTGACGTTATGTGGTTTTCGAGCGTGTCTTATACGAGCATCGTAGTTGCTTATATTCATGCTTCACGATTTTGCAGACCGAACATTAAAAGTGATCATGTTGTAACTTATATAACATGCCAAAAACGTTACATTTCGTGTATATTTGACTGATTTTACTGTACGAAAGTTTTAGGTATTCTATCATTTACTAAAAGCATTACTTATGATTAGAAGAAACAAGAGAATATTTAAACGAAAATGTAATCTCCCGTGTAGAAATTATGACCGGGTTCGGGCCGGATTCCGGCAGAGTTGCCCTGCTTGTATACGGAATCAGGTTGTCCGGTCGGGATCTGGTTGGTTTCGTCACACTGCGCTGGTCGGATCTCGGCCAGGTGTACCCAGTCGGATGCCGGATACAAATAGGGTAACCCGGTCTGAATCCGACCGGTTTTCGACTGAGCTCCTCGATCGCATTTTACTGGAGCCTTTGTACCACAGCGAACATATTTTACCAACTGGTAGAAATAAGAATCTTTGTCAGCACTTATTTCCACTTGTAAAAAGATGTTGGAATTTCAATTTAAGAACTGCATTCATAATAATGAATATCTTAACTAAAAACATTAATTCAATGTAAGTACTAAAATATAGGTTATGATTTTTAAGTTATTATAAGAAATTGCGTTGTAAGAAATTCAAGTTAAATTGCATAACAAATTTACCTTAAGCGTAATTTAGTTTGCATAGGTTTTTTTTCAAAAGATGAGATAAATTTCAGGGGTTTCTTATGACATCCTAACCTATGAAACCGGTTTAGAAAATGTATTTAACATTAACGGTGAAGAATATTAATAATGCTTACTTATTAACAAAGAAATTCACTTAAATTTATAAATAATCCGCTTGCTTCAAAAAGTAGGATACAAGTTTGTGAAATTTAACAAATTTCTTACGGATAACCTGGCGTCAACCAACGTTTTACTGCGTTTTTAGCATTAAAGACTCCGGAAGTCTTCGAATCGTCATTACGTGCAAGCAGGATAACGTAATTCAAAACCTCGTTCGGGAAAAGTTATTTCTATTCTTATTACGTTTTTTGGTTATTCAATATAATATATAAAAACATTAAAAATAAGCAAAAATCGTATCACCAAAAAAATAAGTATAATTTCACTGGGAAACTATGTTTGAAAATAAAAAAGAAGTTGGTCAACGATTTCGCAGTCACGCCAAGTCTTGAAACCGCACAACCAAAAGTGGGAGACCATATAATTAAGATTAGTTTAATTTTTCTTTCATAATTAATAAAAAAACACCCAAAACACAAAAAATTGGTCTTTCACCTGTCAGATACTCACAAACAACCCACTTACGGCAGTCGTTTGTGGATATTTCTTTAGATGTTTTTAAGGTTTCGATACTTCTATTATGCACCATTTTTGGCCCGACTGCACGGAGAAAACGATATCGCAAGAATTGCAATATCTACCGTAATTCCTGAACTATATATCGTAATTCTTACATTATAACAGCGTAAAATCGTGATATTGTACATTGCAAGACTTTACATTATCTTATTATTTTATTATATTATATATACGAGGGTTCTAGTATTAGCCAAGCGTTGGTAGTGCATTATAATATCCTAAAAAGCTCCGGAACCTGCTTTTGCGTTATCATATTGCGCTTTATTTCAATAAATATATGTGTGGCGAGAAAATCGGAAGAGTGTGACGAAGGGTGATTCGAAAGACGACGTTAGTGAAATGAGTGATGATGGGAAGGGAAGGAGCGAGAGGAAGGTTGACGGATAGAGTAATGTGAGGAGCGGGGGCATTATCGAGCCAGAATGGGTAAGGAAGGTGAGAATAGGGAGAATATAAGAGTAAGGAAAAGGGCTAGGGAGATTAAAAAGAGGTTTTTGGAAGGGAAGGTGGGAATTAGGGAAAGAGAAAGGGGTGAAAAATGATATTATTGAAATAGTGTTAGGAAGCAACACGAGATGAGCAAAATGAGTGGTCAGCATGCAGACGATTCCGTATACATATTTGTTTCTCAACTTCTTTTTAAGATTCCTCAAAGCAAGCGAGGAAATAAAGCGATACTAATACTGTGAAATATTAAAAGCTATTATATGGTCTTCTATTTCCATCCTTACAAACGTTTGGAGATCGAATAACGTAAGTTAAGGTTCCGTGTAAAAGATTAGGTTCGAGTTGCCCCGTATGAAATTAAGGCTATATTTTTATCGACTTTGACATTTGAACTTATGGTGATAAAATAAATAAAATCAAGCCCTTTTACAGAAGCTCATCAAATTTTGTTGAATTCTTGGCGATATTTACTATTGTATAGATGATATTAATGTTTTAGTACGTATTGCATAACTTAATTTCATATTGCATGAAGCAGTCGACATATAAAAATAAATAATTTGATTGAATTTGAAGAAGTAAAAATTATAAATTTATCAGGCTTTGTTTCAATATAATAGAATTATGAAACCTCTTATCTTCGATTTATACACTTTTTTAACATATTAACTACTTTTGGCAAACTGCACGTTTTTGATTTTATATGAGGTGTGTTCAAAAAGTAAGGTGACTTTTCAATTTTCGCGGGCTGCGTACATTCAAGTTTTAAATTTTTTGTTTTGTTGTGTTGGTACACTCGTCACGATCATATGTTCACAGTTTTGACTATATAGCTCGTGTTGTTTTCTGGCAGAGACGTAAAAGCTTAGAAGGATTTGGTGTGCTCGGCGATTTTCTTCTTTCGAAAACAATGGAGCAAAGAGTTTGCAGTCAATTTTGTGTGAAAAATGGAATCCAGTGCTCTAAACCTCTTGAAATGTTGACAGTTTCATACTGTGAGTCTACTCTGAGTAAGAAAAATGTGTATAAGTGGTACAAGCTGTTCCAAGAAAGCCGAGAGGATGTCGAAGACGAATCTCGCCCTGGACGTCCCAGCA
>NC_046663.1:111449015-111454845 GCF_010883055.1 Belonocnema kinseyi
ATCGATTTTCAACGATTGAAGAGATAAAAACTGCATCGCTGAAAGAACTCAAGGCTATACCACAAAATGATTATCAGAAGTGCTTCGATGATTGGAAAAAGCATTGGCACAAGTGTATTGTATCTGAGGGAGATTACTTTGAAGGGGACAACATAAATATTGAGGAATAAATCAATATTTTTTGAGAAAACCATAAAGTCACCTTATTTTTTGAACACACCTCGTATACGTTTTAAAGAATCATTTTTAAAACAAGTTTTCGATGTGATGCGATTTTTTATTGAGAACTATACTTTAATAATCATATTCCTTAAGTAAACGCGGTTGTAATTGTCAATGATGTAGTCAACTGCTTGCATCATTTTTATTTAGTTTTATTATAATAGCAAGCTTGGGCTATTTCTGTATATGTTTTTTTTTGTGCCCTAACATAGCGTTTTTAATGTTGAATATTTTTAAATATTTTAAAACATACGTCCTAAAACTCAACTATTAATAGAAGCTATCTCCTTCAGATTAAAAGAATATATTCAACTTTATATATACGTTTAAGTTGCATATTTAATATGAAGGTTTTTCAGTCGATCTAAGTGAGCGTATTATAAGGAAATTGTAAGGAAAGACACTATAACGATAGATTTGAGGAAACCATTCCCCTGAGACATATAGCTATATATACATATAGGTATTATTGCAGCGTCCTAATGACGCCTATCTACTTTGGCAAAGGAGAGGTCTTTATGGTACTAATAAACGATCCATAAGTTGTCAAACAGATAAGGAACTGCGCAGAACTTGGAGCCAACTTGGTTCTAAATGGCTAGTCTTCCCTATTTCAGACGCACTGAGTTACAGATTAAGGTGCTTGTTTTACAAGTTAACGTCAATATAACCTTGTGCCATTTTTATGCTCGTGTTAAATAGAAAAAGCTCTACTGCATGTATGGCCTTTTGCTATGGCTTAACAGAGTAGTCATGCAAATGTAATGTATAATAACATTTAGAAGTACCAGTGGTTGCATTAATATATAAACGGTACTGCTTATTCTAAATTGAACTATTCTAAAAATTAATAATTGAAAATTATAAATTTAAGTTGCAAATAAAGAGAATATTTACCGTGGGTAAATATTCCTTCGAATATTAGTCCACGTAATTGAAAATTTACGATCAATTTTCATTCGCATCTGTGAACATAAATGCGATCAATATCTTATCGATCGCGTGGATTCCAAGCTACGGACGGTTTTGGATCGAAAATTGGTCAGTTCGTTGAAATATTTTTGATTTCAGGCTTTCCAATTACCATAATTGTATCTATTTTTTTTAAAAAATAACGTCACTCAAAATCACTTAACGAAAAATTGTGATTTCTATTTCATTTAAAATAACTAAATGCGAAAGTAAGGAGCAAATTATTATACACCTTCATTATCCATAGTGTTATGGTAAGAAACGGAAAAGCTGAATATCATTCGTATGAAAAAGATTTTTAATGTCAGGCGAAATTAAAAAGAAATGTGAGATACTATTTACTACTATTTAAAAAAATTGTAATTACGAATATATAGGACTTCACAACATCTTATTTCTAGATCGTTTAGTTTGAAATTGAAACGAAATGAAACGAGCAATATGCAATATTTCGACGCACGAATGAGACCGAAAAACGATTGTTTCTGTGACCACAACTGCGATCAATCATATTGATTGCTGTTGCGTCGAAGAAAGGGGGCTTACTCTGATAAATGAGATTTTTCAAGGCGAGCGTTCGAAGTCGACCCGATAGACGCGACTTCTAGGAGAGGGGAAAGACACACGAAATCTTCCCTCTCCCCTTAATCACTCTATTCTCATGCATATAGCGGCACTTCGGCGTACGTTACATATTTGAACGAAAAAATCCAGAGAAAATTGAACGCAATTCGATCTTTTTCGTGCATTCCAAAACGGAACCCTCTCGTCACGATCGAATGTTGATCAAATTTCTATTCATTCTCATGACTCCACAGCGCGGAGTAAAAATTGACTGAAAAGAAATTCCAGGTTTGGGTACATGGGTAATTAGGCTGGATTTTTTATCAGTATACTAATAATTTTAATATCTATTATTTAATTTTCTCATCTGGTCGACATCTATTCTTTTGCAGTCCAAACAAGGAAAGTAGTAACTGCATTTTAGATATGAGTCCCCTTGTCATCCCAATTTCGGTTAGGTAGACAAAAGACTCATCCATAATGATATTAATACTTTTCTTGTTTATACGGCAGTAATATCAGCTAATTAAAAAACACGGTAGGAAGAAGATTCACTTACGGAACAAGCCATATCATCTTGGACCAGTATACCGACAACTTGAACACCCTTTATTTCATTTTCTCATGTGGTTGACAATTATTAATATAAGCTAATCACAAAACACGGTTAGAAGAAGATACAATTATGGAACAAGTCATATAATTTGGGACCAGTATACCGAAAACTTGAAACATCCTTTATTTATTTTTCTCAGAAGTTCGATATAAAAGAACATCAGCTAATCTGGTTAGTTATCTTAGGCCAAGCTTGCCCTTTCGATCTCCAAAAAACTGAAGCGGTAATTAATCTCGCGTGTTTGCCTCTAAGCTACTAACATTCCTCTAATGAAAAGTTATGTTATCAGTTTCTTTGTACAATGTTATTAATTTATTTTTGGTGTTAGCTAAAATGTTACAAAAGTAATATAATAATACTGAATTTTGGGACGACTAGACACGATGATTTAAATCAAAGTAAATATTCTATTTTTACAAGCTTATATGGTCGTTGACAACGACAGCGACGGCGCATGTACTGAATACAATTATGATCATAATTTTACTCCGCAAAGGAGTTGTGTAAACTAGTACTGTTAGAGACACAAAGGCGCAGATAAAACGTGTAAATGATGCATGAGTTATAAAATAGCGTTTCCCTCTATGGCCCAACCGTTGCAACAGCTGACTCACGTATCTATACACTCACACTGTGAACGTCGGCCATTTTTTCACCCCATGGGCAGTCTCTTCTTATAGGATCTGTACCAAAGTGGATACGAGTTGCAAAAACATAACGCGAATTTCAAGACGAAGGCCGTCACTTCGCACTAGACAAACACGAAATCGCATTTCAAGTCGTTGAAGGCACGCACGAGAGTTTTTGTTATAAAGTCATGAATTATGAGAAGGCGGGTGAAACTGTATGTGTGTAAAATTACGAGTATATCAGGTTACGCTTCTCGTTAAAAGCGTTGTCTCAACCCTGCCAATGAAAAAGCACTGAAAAAGTACGGCCTAACGGCACTGGGCCGTGAATGCCGTTTCAGTGGCTCTTAGTGCGGATTTTCAGCATCTACATGGCACTGAAAAGTGATGGGACGGTCATATAATGTTCCAATTATATTCGTCACGTACCGCAGGCCTGTCCAGAGAGGGGAGTTCGACTCAATCACCATGTGTTTGAGTTCTACCACCAGTCTCTCTACTCAGCTTCGGTGGTGGTTGGTTTCTGAAATGGAAGGGAGGTACCCAGTGCTGTAGATACGTCAGCGAAATACTCAGCCAAATTTTCAACTTTACAAGTTTATTGCAAGAGAGAATTTTGAGGCCTTTTTTATTAAACTATTTTATTTCCGTATAATAAAAAATAAAAGAGGCTATTTCATTCTCTACACTATATTACTGTATTGCAATAAATTCACATTAAATGTATAACCTTTTATAAATATTGAAGGGCAATGATTTCAACATGTTTTTAATATTAGCTTACACTTTACAAAGAAATTGTCAAAATTATTTGAAATCAGGATCTTGCAACACATCTATTTGAAGTTATGGGGCTTATACATTTCTTTGATTTATTATTGTAAAGTAAAATGTAATAATATATTAACTAGTTGTATTTAAAAATTTTTGCAATACTGATAAAATCAAATTCCCGTCGTAAAAAGATATAATTTTTCAAGCTCAGGATAGCAGTAAACATTTCTCTCTCGTCGAGTCGCATTTTACAGCATTAAAACAAAAATGTTGCATTTGAAATTAGTTGCCCTAAAGCACCTACTTCAAAACTTATCAGCGGTACTGAATTCTGTCATGTACGTCACGTGGCACGCGTCAAGAACAACCACGAAGCTTTTCCGGCAGCGAATAGAGGTTGGTGGTGGGGTCAAAGTAAAAAATCGCTTTTCGTGCAGTTATGACCATTCTCAAGGCTGAGACATGTGGTGTTTGAGTCGAACTCCCCTATCTAGACAGGCCTGACGTACTGGACGGGCAAAGTTATTTACAGTACCTGGCCGCAACCGAACTGGCTCCCTTTTTATAATTTTCTTCAAATTATTAACACTTTTTTTTAATTAATGAATTTTCTCATTATAAATATTTATAATTATAACTTACATACTAATATACTAGTTTGAAGTTCAATTAAAAAACGGTGTCTGTTTTGGTGTATCTCATTCCATTTACGAGATACGTTATATTCATTCCAATTTTAAACATCCAAAAGAAAAAGTTAGATATCTGAAATAATCGAAACCTGTAGGTTCTGATTTTCTAAACTTCTGGTAGATAATTTCAAAAGTTTCCAGATTTTAAATTTTGAGTTTTAATCCCCTTCAGCTAGTCTACTTGGTAGCCTAGACGCATTGGCATAGGCACACTGATTTTCACTAACACTATAGTATACATTACTAACACACCTTTTCAAAGACCTCATAGACTAAATTTATTGGGTGAAAATAGCATTTAAAAAATTTTAATAGACACTTGAAGGCGACCTCAGGTATAGAAAACTAGCGGTACAGGTAGTGCTGAAGAAGAAGCACTGAATCAGCACTGACCAGTGCCGTTTAATTGCTTTTTTAGTCCGTTTTCATCGGCAGGAAAGTCCCTCTACGGACTCATCAGATTTCTCTTTCTGCCTATGTCAACCACTGTCTCTCTCAAGCGTTACAAAAATACGAAGACACGCACAAATCCAACTCTTTTTTTAAATTTTAATGTCAAACCGTGCTTACTGAACCCTCATTTTAAACTTATCCAACGCACCGACAGACACTGCTCATAACGCGCATTTTTTCGTTCATCTATGGTAGTGGTCAGCAAATTTTTTGACCACTTTCCAGGTAAGGGGAGGTTTGACCCAAGAAATTTTGTTTGTCTGCCGCGCTTTGTACGTCAACGTTACGTTTTTGTTAAGAAGAGTTGATTTTCCCTAGCAGAATTTAATTGTTAGACGGGATGTTCAATGTGAATAAAAAATTAAAAATGAATTTTTTTTGAAATTCTTAAATCGAAATCTATGACTTTTTGGCGATTAAACACATCTAAACTTGTACTTGGGAAGTTAAAAATCAATAATTTGATTTAATATCATAAAAACAGAATTTTGAACGAAAAGTGTTATAATGCATTGATTTTTAGTATTTTAAGACGTTTTTTAGATTCCTTTTGATCGCAAGAGTTCAGAGATTTTGAAAATCGAGATTTCAGAAAGCTAATTTTGAAATTAAGAATTTTTTGTTTTGAATTTCAATCCCCGTTACTCGAACTGTTTAATAATGGAAGCGTCCATAGCGGGTAGGACCTTCTTGGTGGCAGCAGGTACTGCCACGAGATTATGATTGACCCGCCGCACGGTGGGGTGAAATCGGAAAACGAGGTTCAAAATGACATTTAGAACGCAATTATGCACCGATTTTAGAATTTTTTTTTTTTTGAAAAATTCAAAACTAAATTTTTCAGAAAATGGTGAGAGTAGATTTTTTATTTTTTTGTTTATTTAATTTTTATTTTAATGCAAACATCG
>NC_046663.1:111454945-111470793 GCF_010883055.1 Belonocnema kinseyi
TGAAGTATAAGAAAAATTTTGTCTAGAAGATAAAAAATGAAATTAGAAAAATCGACATTTTTTTCGATGTTTGCATTAAAATAAAAATTAAATAAACAAAAATATAAAAAATCTACTCTCACCATTTTCTGAAAAATTTAGTTCTGAATTTAAAAAAAAAAAATTCTGAAATCGGTGCATAATTGCGTTCTAAATGTCATTTTGAACCTCGTTTTCCGATTTCACCCCACTGTGCGCCGTGGCAGCTAGGGCTACCGCGAGGCAGCAGTTTGCCGACCACTGGTCTATGCCCTATCTATTGTGGCATGAAAACACGCCATTCATATGATTGCGTTCTGAAAAACTTTTTAAATGACAAGTGACAGGTAGGCTGGAGTAAGTAAATTGTAAGTAATGACTTTTTTACAATTATTACAATTTCACATTAATACATGATTTCGATGTTAATATTAATTTCTCAAACTCCTCAAATCTAAACGAATGGATTAACGTATAGTAGTGCATTTGACAACAATTTTATACAATCATTTGAATGGTTCAAACAATACATAAAGCCTTACCTTTGTGGAAGCAAATGGTCAAGTTCCTTAAGGATGTACACTACGTACAATCAATCTCACAAGTTGCCAAACTTTGAAATGATTTATAACATCAACAAAAAAGATCGATTATTAATTTCTGTCAATCTTGATGGAGGCTTTTAATCAAACTTCAGAAAAAAATAATCCAGGTTAAATTTGTTAAATTAACAGTAGTTATGTGAAGGTTTAGTTTTTCCTTTCTTTTCAGAGAAAATTACAACTTTTATTTAATCCTAATGATCGTAATGATTTCTATTCGAATTTATTATATTCAAAAAAATTAATTGAGAAATCATGCAGTCATTATTGTTATAAACAATCATAGTTTAAATTTTAATTAACACCACGCAAATAGAATTGTAGAGAATCCTTCAAAGAATAAAATGAGGCCTTCTCAGGAAACAAAAATTCATTCAATTGCATTTGAATGGGTTTTGAAGTTTTCTGCATCGCGTATCTGTCACTGGAATTACAGATAGCCGACCATAGGTTAGAGTGAGTTTCGAATGAGAGATCAAATTTTTTAATCGGCCACGTAATTTTTTTCTCGGACCCATCCATCAGCGATTACTAATCACAATAGTTCAGATTATAAAATTATTAATTTGAATAAAACAAATTTAATTCGAATATTTAAAATTATTTATTAAAAAATAGTTCGATGGGCAACTTTTAATAAAATCGTGGCATTCATGCAACCTACTTTTATTTACAGACTATTCATTTTCAGGCATTTTTTTCACATATTTGCATCACACCACTTTAGAATATTAAAAATTTATTTATATATTTTACACATCAAAAGCTGAATTTTTAATTTACGTTTATAAAAACTCGTTATCACTGAAAATAATAAAGTCACAATCTGTAGGTTATATAACACGTGGCCTGCCTGCATACATTAGCATATGCACTGAATAATTTGAATGTCACTGGAGCTTAATTCAGCGTAATTTTTTTAATTCCTGTACAAGATAATCTGTTGAAACTAGTATAAAAAGAGAATTACTACTAAATAATCATTGCATTTATAAATAAATTGTTGCATCAATTATAAACTATCACAATACTATTTAATTTTAATTTCTTTAATTTTTTGATTAATCAGCATTGTCCTATTCAAATTTATCACTTCATAATTCTCATTCGAAACAATTAATTTTTTTAAATTTTATTCTGCATATTCCACTCAGTTGAACTCAACTTGAGGTAACCTACAATTAGCTGATTTACGCTTATTGAAAATTGCTATGTGCGCATCGTATTTTTACCATTAGCAGTAAGACTGCTAATATAGCACCTGCAAACTTCGTTGTAAAATTGAACCAAGTTGTAACAATAATCTATAATAACAATCTAAAAATAACTTTTTGCATAATAATAATGTTTATTGCTTAAAACTAATTAATTATGCACTACAAGCATCAACTTATTTATTAAAAAATGTTCGTGTCAGAAATAATAATTTTTCGATTAAGGGCATGTGATACTTTGTCGTGTGGTCGATCGGGTACAGTTCAGTAAAAAAAGAATTCCGAGATACAATAAAATATCATAACGGACGTCCCTCGACTATTTTTTGAGGCATAATAACAAACAAAGTTTATTGTGCTGAATAAAAATTTTATTCATGTGCATTATTTTGAGGTTAGGGTCGTTTTTCGGCTCTCTCTCATTCTGATAATGTACATCTCTTTCGTATGGATGCCTTCGGAAAGCACTCTAGAAAAATTATGGGAGAGAATTGTAACACAACACATTTCTCTTAACTATTTTTGGTCGCGCAACTGAATCCTACCAATCACTTCCAAAAAATAATGGAGTCGAAGCGAAATGACGCTAACAGCGATGCTAGCGATGGCTCCTTTCTTAACTGTGCAGAGTCAAACTCGGTTTTGACAACCAAGTAATGTGTTATTTTTTTACCCTTAGATTTTAACTGTTTTAGCTCGGCTATGATAGCAACAAGCACATGATTATTTACAACCATTACTCTGTTTTTTTAAAATAAAATGTCTTTAACCGAGCTATTTATCCAGCTCGGGTAATGGTATGTTTTCTCAGTGGCAGGTTTGTCAATCTCATTCAACTCTATTCACTCAGGATTTTGACGAATATGGAATGGCAAATTTAAAACACCGCGCACAGGTGACCAATTAAAAATGTGGTCAACCGATTACATTTTCATTCTTTTAATCTGCAAATTACAGATACGCAATTAAAACCGATTCGCTTTCTGTCGGTTCTTTTTCCTGGGTTGATTATTAGGATTAAATAAAAATTGCAACTTTTCCCTAAAGAGAAAGGTCAAACTAAACCCTTAAATAACAATGGTCAAATAAACAGTTTTGAACTGAATTATTTTTGTCTGAAGTGTGCTTAGAAGATTATACGTAGTGTACATTTTTAATGAGGAAGCAAAGTGCTTTCTTATATAATTTCGAATTTCACATTTTACATTCATATGCCAAAACTGACTTAAACTGAGCTTTGAAATACGACGTGAATTTTACAACAAAAAAAAAGAGATGTAAAAAATAAGAAGGGAAATGTGAAATCATACATAATCCATTCCCTGTGAGTCGTTTTTAAAACTATCATATATTGTATGCAAATTATTGAGCAGCCAAACCTGGATTTAATGTCAATTTTGGGGCTGACCGTGATAATTAAATCCAGACTTTTGAAATTATTTTGTCCCTCTCCTGTTTTGCCTTTCTCTTGTTTCTGACTCTGTTTTGTGACGCCTCAATGAGCACTGAACATCCTCCCACAGCTACTCTAACCTAGAGATCTTCTAGGGAGAGTTGAGATACGTTTCCCCCTTCAATAGCCGCTGCTGTACTGGAATTGTGCTATTTTCATGGGACGCGAAAAGTTTGAACAGTTTTATTTTTCAATATTTCTTTTGTATATGAAAATTTTGAAGTGTATGTGTTTCAAAGTTAATTTTATTTTTCCCTAACCTTAATAACTAACCTTCCCCATAATTTATAAGGTTCTTGTTTGAGTCTTGTCCCTATAGAGCTCCCAAGTATCTCTAGTGGCTAGCACGTGGCGCCGCCTGATGGTTTTTATTCAAACGGGTACATGAGTTAAGTTGAAGGACCACATATAGCTGTATTTGAACACGCAAAAATTGAAATAAAATTATTCATAAGATATATAATAAAAAGTGGTTATTATAATTCAAAGTGGTTTTCAAGCAGTAAAGCTTGGCATGTTTTGGAAAGAAAGCATTGCTAAAGGTATAGGTTTAGTAAAAAGTTGTCATGTGACCAATAGGGTGCTTCAAAACTGAATGGAAAAATTGTTTTGCATGCTAGAGGGCAGCGACCCCCCCCCCTCCTTTTTTATTCAAAATCCGAAAAAATAAATTCCTTAATTTTTTATTTTTTTATTTTAACAGGTGCCGGTGTTGACTTGAAGTTTCCCATGTAAAATGCATGGGGAAAAATCACTTTTTTGAGTTTTTAGAATTATTTTTGAGGCTTTGAAAAAATTTTACGGGAAAATATGGGGACCTGTAGAGAATTATCCAACGAAGAATTTTATTTATCAGACAAATGGGTTTGACACCTCTAAAACACCACCACCACTACCTGAAAACTACCCTTAAAACAAAAATGTCAATTCTTCATGAAGTCGACCTTTTGAACAATGCATTCTCGTCTTTTTCTACTTAAAATTACACCGGCACACAAAAAAGTGGTCTGTTCGACAGACTACACTAGCATATCTATAGGTTTTCGGGGTTGCTGAATTCGAATCCGGTGTCCAAATAACCAAGTTGGCTCGTATTTTTCTGAAAAACGAAAAAATTGACGTAAAGTCGACAAAAAGAGCGATTTTTCAGGTATATTTTTGCAAAAAAATATATTTTCTTGCCCGGTGGACTTAACCAACATATATTATATTATTATATATACATGACATCGGCGAATACAGCGATTTTTCTTGTATACTTCTGAAACAAAAAAATAACCCAGTTGGCTCATATTTAATCGAAAAATGCAAAAATAGAGGTAAAATCGACGAAAACAGCAGTTTTCGTGCATATTTTTGCAAAAAAAAAAATATCTTCATCCCCGGTGGACTTATCCACCATATCCTTATGTTTTTGGTGTCACTGATTCTAAATCTGGGATTCAAATAACCCATTCGGCACATATTTTTTTTCAAAAAACGCAAAATTTTACATAAGATCGACGAAAACTTTTAAGCCTTTATCTTTCTCGACTGGGATTGTCGTTCACTGTAGATTTCCTTTGCGTCTCACGTTTCGGGGTTTTTAATTTGCGTTAGTCCCCTTGCATGGCAAGAGTACGATTTTTGTGAATAAGTTTTATTTACTTTTAGCGTTACCCAGGAACAACGACGTGAACGTAGTAAATTCTGTTCCCTTTGGGGTGCTTTATTATTTCACTAAAGTCTCCCAGGTTGTCTGGAAACTTATTTATATGTGAATGAAGAAAACGTAGCTTCAAATTCATTAGGCAGCCTAGTTTACCAAAGTTTTTTACCATTTCTGAAACCATATTTTGATAGTCTGGACTTTTCTTATCACCTAGAAAGTTTTTCACAACATTTTTAAAACTAAGCCATGCATCTTTTTCAGTGCCAGACATTTTTGTAATGAATTTTGGATCCTGCAACATTTTTCTTATCTGCAGTCCATCCTTGTTAAGCGCTTTGACAAACTGTTTCATTAGACCCAGCTTTATATGAAGGGGTGGAATCAAAACCTCCCCTGGTGCCAACTAGAGGATCTTCAATTATATTTTTTTGTCCTTGCTCAAACGATGTTCTTTTTGGCCATCTTTTTTTTGTAATGACAAACGCGATCTCTACTGTCCCATAAGCACAAGAAACAAAAAGTAACAAAACAAAAAAGTAACAAGTAACAAAAAGTAAAAAAGGAGCGTAAACATTAGTATTATGCAATAACACTGCTTTTAGACAGCCGCCTATTTTCCGATCTATACAGTTCAGGTTTAATTTTTTCCATTAATCCGTCAATGTTTTTACAATAAACTAATTTTCCATGATCATTTTCTTCAGGAGTAAAAAAATGTCTAAACTCTTTTTCCGTATTTCTGTAGAAACTTGATTTAACTCCTTTAGATAATAAGTTCTTCTTTTTCAAAACGGAAGCAAGATACTCTGAAGCGTCTTTAGGGAGACCGAGATCTCGCGATAAATCATTCAATTCTTCAGACGTAAATAGCTTAGGAACTTTATTCTTTTCACTGTCTGGTATGTACACTTCTGTATTAACATCGCTGCTTTCATCATCATCCTCGTCATTACCATAATCTGAAATGTCACTTTCATCACGATCAACATCGAAATCTTCATCAGTACTTTTATTTTCTTCTGCTTAAGTCGTCTGTTTGTCAAGTGACAAATTTTTTGAGTTTTTTGTAACATCGTTATTTTTAACAGATTTATTGACGCTAGGTACATCAGGATATTCGATAGCACTTTTCTTTTTTCTATTGATTCCTGTCAGGTTTGTCATACAAAAGTAGCATTCCGCTATCCGAAGAGGTTTCCTCCATATCGTAGGTTCTTGAATCTTAAGGGTTTTCTTATTTCCTTTTCTGTCTTTCAATCGATTGAATGTCTTATAACAAGCAATGCAAATTTTGTGAGGAACCCAATTTTCATTTGGTTTTGAACTTCCATACCAAAATAGCTGTTATAAATTATTTTTATGTCATCGCTGATTACTCTTCGATTTTCTAAAAACTCAAATTTACGACATATGTAGCAAAATTCATCTGGATCACCCACACAATTATGCGTTCTAGTGGAAGTGGATAAATTGGAATTAAAACAGCGCTTAGAAGACATGAACTGTTTTGATTTGGGAGCTTATAGTAATAGTATAAGTATAGTATAATAAACTAGTGATTTAAAAATACAAAAAAAAAGAAACTGATACTGGTTTTTAAAACTGGACTGAAGTCACATTAAGAAGTACGCTTGAAGAGATTGTCACCACTGTCCTCTTTACTAACATGAAGTTCGAGCGCGATCTTTTATTTGTTTGTTTTACAGTCATTTGTTTGGATGTGAAGTTCGAGCGGGATCTGTCATTTGTTTTGTTCACAGTCATTTGTTCTGTTGGATTTTACCTCTATTTTTGCGTTTTTCGGAAAAAATATGAGCCAACTCGGTTATTTGGACCCCGGATTCGGATTCAGCTATTTTAAAAACATATAGATATGTTACTTGAGTCCACCAGTCGTGAAAATATTTTTTTTGCAAAAATATACACAAAAAATCGCTGTTTCCGTCGACTGTGCATCTATTTTTGCGTTTTTCGATAAAATATGAGCCAACTGGGTTATTTGAACACCGGATTCAGAATCAGTGACTCCAAAAACATTAAAATATGCTGGATAAGTCCACCGGGGATGAATATATATTTTTTTTTGCAAAAATATGCAAGAAAAACCGCTGTTTTCGTCGATTTTACCTCTATTTTTGCATTTTTCGATCAAATATGAGCCAACTGGGTTATCTTGACCCCGGATTCGGATTCAGCTACCCCAAAAACATAAGGATATGCTGATTTAGACTACCGGACATGAAAAATTTTTTTGTTGCAAAAGTATAAAAGAAAATTCGCTGTATTCGCCGATTTTACCCCTATTTTAACGATTTTCGAAAGGTATGAGCCAAATTGATTATTTGGGCCTCAGATTCGAATTTAGCGACCCAAAAGACATATAAACATGTTAGTTAAGTCCACCAGGCGAGAAAATTTTTTTTTCCAAAAAGAAACCTGAAAAATCGCTGTTTTTGTCGATTTTACGTCTATTTTTTCGTTTTTCAGAAAAATACGAGCCAAATTGGTTACTTGGACACCGGATTCGAATTTAGCGATCCCAAAAACATATAAATATGCTAGTGTAGTCTGTCGGACAGACAACTTTTTTTGTAAGCCGGTGTTATTAATATTCGTCTAGTGGAGTATTGATCAACATTGGTTTAGTAATTTGAAATTATTTAAACAAATGAAATTTGTTTAAATAATTTTTTTCCCTAAAAAATTCTTTTTCGCCCCTAAAAATTATTACTATTAGTCTATAGGAATATTTATTAAAATTTGTTCATTAATTTTTTATTATTTAAACAAACAGAATTTCTTTAAACAATTTTTTTGAAAATTCGTTTTGTCCTTAAAAATTGATCAGTATTAAATTATTAATGATAAATATTCCACTAGACCCACAGCAATAATTTTTATTTTAATAAAATTTGAAACGAAATTATTCAAATCAATTTCATTTGTTTAAATAATTTAAGATGAATTAACTATTGTTAATAAATATTGCACTAGACTAATAATAATAATAATTTAAGAGGGGATAGAACAAATTTTCGAAAAAAAGGTCAACAAATTTTATTTGTTTAGATAATTAATAATTAATTAACCAATAATAATAAATATGCCTCGAAACCAATAGTAATAGTTTTAAGTAAAAAAATACGAGTATACAGTGCTCAAAAGGTCGATTTCATGAAGAATTGACAGTTTTTGTTTTAAGGGTAGTTTTCAGGTACTCGTGAGAGTGTCTTAGAGGTGTCAACCCCATATGACTGATACATAAAATTGTTTGTTGGATAATTCTCAACAGGCCCTCGTACTTTCCCGTCACGTTTTTTCAAAACCTAAAAGATTATTCCAAAAACTCAAAAAAGTGATTTTCCCCCATGAATTTGACATGGGAAACTTCAACTCAAAACCGGCACCTGTTAAAAGCGAAAAATGAAACAAATAAAGACGGAAGTATTCGTAGAATTTGTAGAGTTGTTTTGCGAGAAACTCCAATAAATTACTCTAGATCACATTAATAACTATTGAATTACATTAAAAGCTATTGAATGCCATTGAACTTTGTTTAAATACCTTTACTGGTTTCCGTCCAAGCGTTCAACTTATCTTTAATTCAAATCAGAATTTACCTTAGGTTCCATGGCATTCCATAAAATTTCGTTGAACTTTATTTATTTATGTTGCATTATATTAAATTCCGTTGAAGTAGCACCTACTTATTTATAGAGTCTATACAAATTTCAAACAATTTTGAATAACTTTTTTCACATATTTTTTTCGAATTCCATTCAATTTCATTGAATTTTATTTGATTCCATTAAATTCTAATAAATTTCATTGCTTTCCCATAAATTAATTTTTTCATTTATTTTCTATAAATTGCGCTGAAACCTCTAAAATATTCACACTCTTATTTATGCTAACTGCACTACGCGGCACAACATCTCACCTTGCCGTTCAAATTTCTCGTCGTCTGATGGCGCTGCCAACATACTTGGGGGCTCTATTCTGTATTAAATCCTCTTAAAAATAAGATTGTGATTTGGAAATAGCACCAACTCATGCCAATCAAAACTCATAAAAGTTTAATTAGTTCTGGCACAGTGGCGCCAATCAGATTTTGAGTATTCCGTGTCTCAACTCTCCCTTGAAGATCGCCACTCTAACCCAATCCCGCCGCGCGGCGTCAATTCACAGAAACACTAAATCCAGAAACACTAAATCAAGATTCGACTGTATTTAATACAATAAAAATGATTCTGGAGTCTATCATTTGTATGTGAATATATAAAATTGCCATTTAGAATTTATTCACGCGGATACATTGAACTATCAGGGAATTCTCGTTCGATTAACTGAGCCCAGTCAACGGGGAACGAATTTTAAACGAATAAAAAAAAATCCGAAGTAGAATTTTTTTACACACATGTTGGAGATCGCTTTATAAAGATACTGTAAAAAGGCCCCAAACATACTTATACTTTGTACAGCTACAGCTGCCATGTTGGTAAGTGCCAACAATTACATTTTTTACAAAATAACTTCAGAAAGTTTGGTTAGGTCGAGTATGGTTATGTCAAATAATTTTCACAATTTAATTGTAACTATTGTAGACCTATTATCGACGGCTAATTCTATAATATTGGATTAACTGTACAGTTGTGCGATTTCTGAATAAATAAAATAAAAGTCCAAAATGTTCCTGTTAAAAAAAACGACCAACTCATTTGTATTAAAAATTAGCAGTATAACATGAACTCAACTTCAGCGTACAATTTAATATACCTAAAGGAATGGTTTTGAGATGAAAATTGTTTCAATTGTTCCTCAATATTTGTATAATATTTCTCTCAATTTTTAGGTCAGAATAATAATATTTAAGGCCTATTTTAAAGCATCAAACAAGTAAATTTCAAAATTGAGTCGAACTTCTATGCAGCGGAGATGATCGTGTGTTCTAATGGCATTATTGCTGACAGGAGCGAGGAGCTTCCCATTGTTCTTCGAAAACAGAACCCATTGTTGGAGAAAGTGTTTGAAAAATATTTCAGAGGGTTCAGTATTATACACTAAGGTAGCCGTTCTCGCCCTCACTATGATCGTTGCCTTTAGGACACATGATGACCTCTGCTAGCTTTACCATAGCTTCAATTTTGAAATTTACTTGTTCGATGCTTTACAAAAGGCCTTAAATATTATTATTCTGACCTAAAAATTGGAAAATATATTGTAGAGGTATGTAGCAACAATTTAAAAAAGCTGCATCTCAAAAACATTCCCACAATTGTATCAGATTGTACGCTAAAGTTGGGGTAATTTTATACTGCCAATTTTGAATGCAAATGAGTTGGTTTATTTTTTAAGGGAACGTGCCTTTACTCGGGTCCATATCGCTTCATCAATTTTATTTCCGTCCGGGATATTTTCATCTTTTATTTTGCACATTCTCATCAGAGAAGGTATTAAAACTATTTGAATTTTGCCCCCACCCCCTGTTTTTGCTAAACTTCCACGTTTTGAGACCCTCTGAAACAAAAAAAACAGGATTTCGTGAATGGTATGTATGTAGTATGTACGTAGGTATGTATGCATGTATGTATGATGCATGTATGCATGTATGTATGCATGTATGAATGAATGCACGTATGAAGTTATGTATGCCTGCCTGTCTGCCTGTCTGTGAGAAAGACGACAAAAAAGTTGTTTTTTAAAGCTCTACAAGATTATTATAACAACTTTGAGATCTTTCATGAACAAACAAAACTTCAAATTTGGACTTCATAAAAAATAACTCAAGCAACGAAAAAAAGAAACAAAAATAAAAAAATTAAATTTTTTGAAAATAGACACAATGAAAAAAATTAATAGAGAAAAGTTGTTGAGTTAAAAAGGATAGACAAATTTTTCAATAAGAATTTATAGATTGGATGAGTAGCTTTTCATTTATTCGTAAACTGTAAGTTTAAAAATAAATAAATAAAATTTTTGCGAAAAGAAAGAGAAAACAAAAGTTGTTTGATCAAAAAAAGATCCAAAAATTTTGTATAAAAATATACTAAAAATAGAAAAATTAAATTTATGGAAAGACGTCACAAGTTGCAATCAAATGTTAAATAACAAAATCTTATTTTTTCTTATTGGATTCGCCCTTTTTTCAATTACGAAAACAAGGAAATAAAAATACGTTTGTTTCAATACTAATCCATATTATGAATAGCAATAATATAAATTGATTGAAATTATACATTTTTAGGGTACCTGAAAATAGCATTTAATACAAAATTAGAAACAAATATTAAAGTTATCATCTTAATAAAATTTTTACTATATTTTGCAATATTTGAATAAGCAATCTTACGAAAAAAGTCTTTCAGATGTCCCTCGCCGATTTGATTCTCCCTTAAGGGCATGTGATACTTACAGTTTCCCCGGCTTTTTTCCACAAAAATGAAAATTTTTAAAAACTGAATTCGATGATGCTATAAAATATCATAACGGACGTCCCCGGACTCTTTTTTGAGGGACAATAACAAAAAAATTTATTGTGCTAAGTAAAAATTTTATGCATATGCATTATTTTGAGGTTACGTCGTTTTTCATCTCTGCCTTTCCGATAATCTGGAAATTATTTATGAAATAAGCTTTTTTGATTGGCTGCAAACAAGGTTAGTTCCGGGAGATTAGTTACTATGTTTATTTGTCAGTCCAAAGTTTTCGGCCAAAAATATTGTGTAGTTTGGAAGTAACGCTCGGGTGAATTGTAACACACATAACCTCGAAATATACATGCACGTTGTTAGCAATATCAAAAATTTTTTGATAAAAAAAAACACAAAAAAAGTGTGCGGGGACGTCCGTTAGCATGTTCGCTATCATTTCACAAATTTTGAAGGCAAAATATTTCTTATCCTAGGAAAAAAGCCAGGGGAATCTATCACTGAAAAAATCGATACTATTTCGTAAACGCTATGCAAATTAAGCACATTTGCTAAATTAAAACTTTTATGAATTAACCCACAAAAAGAGTGTGTGGGGACGTCCGTTAGCATGTTCGCTATCATTTCCCAAATTTATGAGACAAAATATTTATTATTCGAGCCGGGGGAATCTAAAACTGGTAAAATCGACAATTTTCTAAGTATCACATGCCCTTAAATATGTTATAGTACTCGAAAAACTAAGCGACACGTATTTTTTTTATATCTGGGGAAAAACACTTTAAGGAGGTGAAACAGCACCTCAAAGATAGGGGTCTCAAGTTTCAATTATATAGTATTGTGTATAAAAACTAAATTGACTTAGATCAAACCTACTGGAAAAGTTTCCTCGTGATGAAAGATAAATAACGTAATTTACTAAAAAATATATATATTGAGGAGGTAAACCACCCCTACATATTTTTAAAGTTGTGCTGAAATTTTTTTAATTCAACGGAAAAAAGTTTAAAAATATATATTTTATAGTTGAGACAAAAATAAAGTTTACGTGTTTCACTAAAATAAGTTTTAAAAAAATTATGGGGGTAGCTACCCCTAAAAACTTTTTATCTTATGTCTATGATAATATATACTTTCCATACATAAAAAAATTGACAAATTGTTTCATAACGATGGATGTAAAATAGAGTTCATCTAACATGAATAAAAAAATTACACAGGGGTAAACCACCCCCTGATTATATATAAAATAGCAAAATAAGTCTGAAATTGAGTAAAACAATCCGAAAAAATATATGTTGTGTACAAAAAAAATGATGAAGGTATTTAGGTATTTTTGAGCGAAAAACACAACTGAAGAGGGTAACTACCCCCAAAATTATTCGCATTATTAACCTTTCTAATTAAATATTGTGCTCATTATTTAAGAAGCTTGTTTAATTTTAAGGCACGCGAATAAAGTTGACGCGTTTTAGGCACTTTTTATATTGTATCTATGATGATACATACTTTCTAGACATAAAAAAATTGGAAAATTTGTTTTATAAAAATGGAAGTAAAATGGAGTCCATCCAACATGAATAAACAAATTACACGTGGGTAAACCACTCCCTAATTATGTATAAAATAGCAAAATATGTCTAAAATTCAGCAAAAAAATCCGAAAAAAAGGGTCACTACCCCTACATTGTTACGCATTATTAACCTTTCTAATTAAATGTCGTGCACATTATTTTCTGAGTTTATTTAATATTAATTTTAATGCGATCTCTTGTAAATGAAGCACCTTATTTTATCTTGCAAGGAAAATAAGGTGATTTAAACCAAGATAGAAACTGTTCTGTTCAAAGATTAAATTGGAAAATAACAGCTATGACTTGAATAATGTACGAACCCTTGCAATATGAATAATTCAGAATCCGAAAGAAGATTAATTGTCAGTCTAGTTTTCAACGCCGTTACTCTGCCCTAATTCCTTTACAATTAGTTTAGTGAAGTGTAGTTTTCAACACTGATACTTTGCCTAACCCAAAGAATCAAAGACCGACAAACTTCACAGAATTCGCAAAAGAAACCAAATATCACCAAACAGAACGGTAAGTTAACCAGTAAATTTTCCAATTTCGATATTATACATGAAAAGTCTGAATAGGAGAAGGTGCCATGCCTTGGGTCATTTTGCTTTTCCAAATATGTTGTAACTACTTTTTGATTAAATTTCAAAAATTGACAATAACAGTTCAAAAGGGTGGCCGCTCGACTATGTACAGAGTTTTTTGTTAATAGATTTTTATCCACATTATTACATAAAAAATATTTTTAAATATTTTAGCATTCAATGTCCTTATATTTCCAAGAACGTTTTAAAAATTTAGATGCCAAATCATAGAGGATGATGTTCAATACCATATTCCTGATTGTTGAGAGAATACGTATACTATCTGACGCTAAAAGAAGTCTACAGCGGAGGGAGAGGTGGGTCAGAGAAAATCAACAGTTTCTCTCTGACCCATCTCGACTCTTCCAAGACCCTCCAGTTACTGTCGAACACCCAGCAAAACCAGAAGAGGTCGAAGTATTTTGGAGAGAAGTCTACGAAGTTTAGCATAAATTAAACGAAGACTCAGAAAATATAAATAGCTTCAAGGAGTTATGTGTTGCCCTCATAACACCTGATGAAGAATGCCCACCCATCACTACCGAGAAGGTGAAAAAAGTATTAAGAGGGATGAAGAACTATTCCACACCGGGGCCAGATTGTATTAAAACCTTCTGGTGGAAGAAGTTTTCTTCAACCCATCATCATTTGGCCCGTATTTTCACCTCATATTTGAAGTCGTAAGAGCCGATTCCAGAGTGGTTGGTGGAAGGGCGCACAATACTCCTGCCGAAAATAGGCAACTTAGCTGACCCGAAGAACTACACGCCAATAACTTGTCTGAACACGCTCTATAAGATATTCACAGCTATCCTAGATGATAGGATTGTTCGGGCAATTAAACCTGTGTGGCAAGAAATATATGAACAGCGAGGCTCAATGAAAGGCGTAGCCGGATGTCGGGAGAATCTGCTCATCGATAGATGTGTCTGCAAAGATGCAGCATTCTACCAGTGTGACCTATCGATGGCCTGGATTGATTATCGGAAAGCTTTCGCTTCGACATCCCATAGACTTATCATCTGTCTTTTGGAAATCTTAAAGGTTCATCCGCAAATAGTTGGGTGCATAGAGAGATTGATGCCGCTGTGGAAAACCAGATTTACTATATCATCTGGAAAAAATCGTGTGCACTGCGCCATTCCGACGGGTACTTGTGCGGCAAACCTGCAGATCGAAAGTACAAGGTCACTCATGTATTTTACATGGACGATCTTAAGATCTATGCTAAAAATAGAGAGCAACTGCATCTAGCTCTGGGGATTGTCGAACGATATACTAAGGAAATTGGAATGGAATTTGTGTTAGACAAATGCGCCAAGGTTTATTTGAAGCGAGGAAAACTTAATGGCATCCCTGAAGATCCTGAGCTCGTTGATAGAAGCGCCATACGACACCTTTGCGCTGGAGAGACTTATATATACCTAAGCGTGCCACAGAGCCGCATTCAGGATGTGACATCTATAAAGGATACTCTCCGAAGCAGATACAAACGTCTCATCCGACAGATTTGGTCTTTTGAACTGTCGGCGAGGAACAAAGTATCTGCAACGAACATGCTTGCAGTACCGGTACTACTCTATTCATTTGGAGTAGTTCCATGGACGAAGAACGAGCTCAGATCTCTTGATATCGGGACAAGGAAGGTTATGCACATGAACGAAAGCATGCATCTTAAGTCTTCAGTTCCGCGACTGTACATCTCACGCTGTCAAGGGGGTCGCGGAATATTGAGTCTTAAATGTCTTCACAAGAGGATTATTCTGGGTGCAGCACATAGAGTTGCAAATGGAAGAGACCCTCTTCTTAAAATGGTCAGGAATCACGAAGAAGTGGGCAAAGAAGCATTTCTGAACAAAGCAGCGGAGAAGGCTGCTGAAACAGTCGGACTTGACTTCAGTATTAGGGGTCAGCAAAATACATCAAATCTTATCTATCTCGAGTACTCACTCTTGAAAGCCCGGATTAAGGAAGCACAAGAGAAAAACTTTCGTGAACAGCTCCTCGATAAGAGGATGCACGTTATCTTCCACAGAAATGTGAAGGATCATTCAATGTCTTGTGAGCTAACGTTTGCTTTCCTTAAATCGCCCGGAGTGAAGTCTGGTACAGAGGGTTTCATTTTTGCATGCCAAGACGGTGTCATTTCCACCTCAACATACCGTCGCCACATTTTGAGCCAAGACATCCCCGATGACAGCTGCAGGGCATGCCATGCACAGCCCGAGCATTTAGCTCACATACTATCTAGTTGTCCAACTCACGCGGGAACGACCTACATTCAAAGGCACAATGCGGCACTAAGAGTGCTTTATTACCATCTC
>NC_046663.1:111470893-111473941 GCF_010883055.1 Belonocnema kinseyi
TGGGAATCATGTAATATGAAACCTTGGTACGGCGATCTTATTTCTACAATATGTAACGTTTATTCCGAGTATTTCTCATACGACGAGTAATTTTAGGTTACTCTTGAATGTTAGTTTGGGTCAAACTATCTATCAGGATGGACGAATTGTAGGGAATTTAGATTTCTAAGTTGTGCGACACTAGCGCCCTAAGGGCCTGAGGCCCTATGAGCAGTCAGTCGTTGGCGAACCGCCGAGCCGCGAACAACCTTCCGATACACCATGTAATATTTTATTGTTTTAATAAACGTATTTATACCTTACACAGTGTACTTTTTTCGGCGAATGTTTGTCTTACATTTTTTCCTATCTTGTATAATTTGAAAAAATCCAAATTTTGATTATTTTTTGTGCGTTCAAAATTTGAGTTTTCAATTTTTCGAAAAAATATAAAACGTTATGATAATCTTGTAGGGCTATCGAAAATTAACATTTTTCTTTTCAAGTACTATGAAGAAGTGTACGGAGAGTAAACAAATTACATTTGCTTGAATAATAAAAAATTAATTAACCAATGTTAATATGTATTCCACTAGACTAATAGTAATAATTTTTAGGAGAAAAAACAAATTTTCGAAAAAAATTATTTAAACAAGTTTCATTTGTTTAAATAATTAAAAATTAATTAACTTATAATAATAAATATTTGACCAGACCAATATTAATAATTATAAGTAAAAAAGACGAGAATACAGTGTTCAAAATGTCGATTTCATGAAAAATTGAAATTTTTTGTTTGAGGGTAATTTTCAGGTACTCGTGTGGGTGTATTAGGGGTGTCAAACTTATATTTCTGATGCATGAAAATCTTCGTTGGATAAGTCTACATGCTCGCGTACTTTCCCGTCACATTTTTTCAAACCCTGAAAACTTATTTTAAAAACTCAACATGTGATTTTCCCGATGCCATTTTACATGGGTAACTTCAAGTAAAAAACGGCACCAACTAATCACAGTGCTTTCATAATGAGGAATGTATATAACCTGACATGGACAATAACTGTATTTTGAAACATTTTAGTGGTCAATCGTACAATCATTGACCTATACTAATGTCAATGTGGCCAATCATTTTTTGTTGTTGACATTATTGTTCATTTCCTTAAATATAAATTTTCTACTATTTTTTACTACTTTCAACGCCCAATTTACTATGGTATTTGAATCTTTATGAAATGTATTTTCTATCTGTGTATTTTAGAATTTTATTCAAAGCCTACAGTATTTTTCACAAATCATGCACACAATCATGCAAATGTATTCAGAATTGGACTGTTGTACGTGGAATAATGGTTTATACGGTTAGCTATAATCAGTCCGACTGCGAGATTACGATCCGGAAATCCCAAGGAGTCAACAATGGTCATAATAGTGGACATGCAAAATGAGATGAAACCAGGTGTGACAGCATTCAACTTGTATATATGTAATTTCAAGCACAATTAAGTAGAAAATCCAACATGCAGATTGATTAAAAGAAAATCGTTCAACAATTTTTCAAACTATTTGGCTAATCTAAACAAAATTCAAATCTGTTATTAAAGCCATGTAATGAGTGGGCCACGTTATCAGATTTCTACCTTACCGCCAAATTTTGTATTTCCCAACTTATTTTCACACAAAGCCCCAGATCGAGTTGAATATTCGGGATACTAAATGAAAAGCGCTAAGAAAGGTGGGTGTGGTCTTACATTTGTATAATTATTAAAAAAGTTATTTTTGCAAATAATTTTTTTATACTTTTTTCATAATTATTAGAATTTATGACCAGACCCACCTTCCTTAGTGCTTCTTATTTATTATCCCAAATTTTCAAATCGATGTGGCGCTTCGCATGAAAATAAGTTGGAAAATTAAAAAAATGTCATCATGGTAGGAATCTAGTCACGTGACCCACTCGTCACATGGCCTTAAGGAATTAATAATATTACAGTCGAACTTGGATAAAAAGAAACTGTACTGGAGCCTTACGAAAACAGAACCTGGATTTGAGTAGAAGGTAAAATCAAAACAGGTCTCAAATCTAATTTTGACTCTATATTGTTTATTAAGGAGGCAAAGTAGTCTTTTTATGGACAAACGTGAGATTGCAAGAACAAGCGGCAGCCGTTTTATTGCAAACACATTCAGTACGACAGCACGACGGTACATTTTTTTCGCACAGTCGTTGGGAATGGCTTTACTAAAATATGGTAAAAAGTCCACAAACATATATGTACGGCTTCGGCCGCTATATTGGAAAGTTTTAAGACATGTTTTTCAAAATAATTCAAGAAAGGTTGATTATAGATCGAATATGGTTATGTTAAAAAATGATCACAATTTTGTATTGCACAAAAAAGTGTCTAACTGTTGCAAACGTACTGTCGACGGCAACGCTATAGCAAGAAATTGACTGTACAATTGTACGACTTCTGTAAAAAATCGACATCGACAATTGCAAATTGTGGATTGTGAATTTTGTTTTGTTGAAGCTCTTTCAGCTTCAACGACCACATTATTATCACGTGCCTAATCCTTCGCACTCGATTTTGTCCAATATTTGAACTTTTCTACATTATGCTTAACACTTTTATAGTAAATTTATGTTACATTTATTAATATTATATTTATATTCATATATTATTTATATACATTAATTTATGTCGGTCTAACGAGGAAAGTCTTTCAGGTGTCCCTCTCCAATTTGATTCTCCCTTAAATATGTTGTATTAGTCAAAAAACTAAGCGACATGTATTTTTTTATATCTGCGGAAAAACACTTTAAGGGAGTGAAACAGCCCCTCCAAGATAGGGGTCTCAAGTGTCGATTGTATAGTATTGTGTATAAAAACTAAATTGATTTTTATCAAAAGTACTGAAAAAGTTTCCACGTCATGAAAGATGAGTAACGTAATTTACTCAAATAAAAAAAAATATATATATATATAATTAAAAATTTGTCATAAGGACAACCGCAGGATTTCGCCGGGAGCGGGTGCTAATCTGAAAAATTGCACCCGCTTCCAG
>NC_046663.1:111474041-111475774 GCF_010883055.1 Belonocnema kinseyi
TTTTAAACAAAATCACACTAAGAGATAATTACCCACTTCCGCTAATAGAGGATCAAATTGATAAATTGCGTGATAAACGATATTTCACTTTACTCGACATGATAGACGGATTCCACCATATCGACATGGCGGAAGATTCAATTCGGTATACATCATTTATTACACCCCTCGGATAATTTGAGTATACAAAGATGCCGTTTGGTTTAAAAACGGCCCCGGCAAAATTCCAAAGATTCATTAACAAAGTCTTCGAGCAGCTGATTAAATCCAGCGATGTTGTCGTTTATTTGGACGACATTCTGATAGCTAGTGAATCCTTGGAATGTCATTTTACAATTCTGGAACGTGTGTTCGCCCTTATGGTTGAGAATAAATTAGAGTTGCGTTTAGATAAATGTAAATTCCTTCAGACTAAGATTGAGTACCTCGCATACGAAGTCTCAGCCGAAGGTATCAGTCCAACCGATCACGGAATTGAAGCAGTTTTAAAGTTTCCTCTACCTCAGAATATCAGGCAAGTTCAGAGCTTCTTAGGACTGTGCTCGTACTTCAGAAAATTTATAGAGGGTTTTTCTGTCATCGCTAAGCCCCTCTACGATTTGCTTAGAAAAAATGTTCCTTTTAAGTTAGGTCCGGATGAACTTCAGGCGGTAGAGAAACTTAAACTCAAACTAATAGAATCACCGGTATTGAGTATTTACAACCCTAAGGACGAAACCGAACTTCATTGTGACGCCAGCAAGGTAGGTTACGGTGCAGTCTTACTTCAGCGCAAGTCTGACGGTCTATTTCATCCGGTATTTTATTTTTCTAAAAGAACTTCAGAAGTAGAGAGTACGTTTCATAGCTTCGAGTTAGAAACGCTAGCCGTGATATATGCCCTACGAAGATTCCGAATCTATCTGCAGGGGATACCATTTAAGATAGTTACGGATTGTAACGATTTAAAGCTTACATTAGCTAAAAAGGATGTAAATCGTCGAATTTATGCGTGGTCACATGAATTAGAGACGTTCGACAAAACATTCGAGCATAGATCTGGCGAAAAAATGAAGCATGTCGATGCATTCAGTCGCGCTGTCAATGTATTAGTAGTCGAAAATAACACTCTTGAGTCTAACTTAGTTATCAGCCAAAATCTTGATCCGAAAATCCGCGAACTGAGAGATAGGCTTCAGACCACCGAAGACAGACTATTCGAAATGCGAAACGGGATAATTTATAGAAAGCGTAACGATGATATTTTATTTTATGTACCCGAGAAAATGGAAACTCACGTGTTAAGAAAATACCACGATGAACTGGGCCATTTTGGTACAGAGAAAACCACTGAATCAATTTTGAGTAACTACTGGTTCCCGGGAATTCGTGAAAAAACTAAAAATTACATTGCTAATTGTTTAAAATGCATAGCATTTTCACCTTCTACGGGGAAAGGTGAAGGTTGTCTCCACCCAATACCGAAGGGTGACAAACCTTTTCTGACGTGTCACATAGATAACTTAGGTCCGATTGATAAATGAATTGCAGCCAAGCAACATGTGTTGCTAGTAATAGACTCTTTTACGAAATTCGTCAAGCTGTATCCCGTTAAAAGTACAGACACTAAAGAAGCGATAAATTGTCTGAACGACTATTTCCGAAATTATAGTAGGCCGCGAACTATTATTTCAGACCGTGGTTCCTGCTTCACGTCGCAAGATTTTAAAGACTTTATAGACGAAAAGAAAATA
>NC_046663.1:111475874-111515806 GCF_010883055.1 Belonocnema kinseyi
ATAATCGTCGCGGCGCGAAATAAATAGGGCGATCATCTGTCAAGCGTAAACTTAATTCAGTTTTGACTTTCGCGAATTCCGGGCGTTCTTTGTTTAAATATTTAGGAGTGAAGAGTTTTTTAACCTTTAATTGCACCTCGTGATCTAATTCCGAATTTATCTCTAGTGAATCAGTAATTTCGCCTACCGAGATATCAATATTGAGAATTTCCTTAGTGACTCTAGCTTCTACTTCAGGTAACGCCATTAATCCCAAATTAAAAGCCCACAAAGCATCACGACCCAAAACAATCGAATTAGCCATAATATTGTTCGGAACGACAATCAGTCGTACCTTTCGCTCGACATCATCTAGAGTAATATTGGCTGTGACCAAACCTAACCGAACAAGTGCACTATTATTTATACCATTATACTCACGTCCGTCGTACGGGATCATACTCTTAACAGGAATGAAAGATTCTTTAACAAAACTTATCGGACTTCCTGTGAGCGGGACTGTTGCGTAGAAGTTCAATCTCGCGCCTTGCGAGTTCAAGTTCCCGTTCCATTAAATTTCGTTCCCGAATTAAAAACTCGACTTCTCTACTAGCAGTACCTTTCTGGATTTGTCTTAAGTTTGACTGGGTTGGGGCGGCTACTCTTCCATCCAGGTTTTGCCTCACGTCTGGAATGGATTCAGTGTCTGCCCTTTCAGTATCCTCCTCGTCGATTTCATCGAGTCGTACGTTGGGCTGGATTTCGTTGGCATCCTCAAGCCAACTATCCGTCTGGTCTGCCACTTTCAATCTCCTAATAAGTTCGGCTTTTGAGCCGTAAGATGCTAATCCGCGGCCAACGCTGACTTCCTTAAGGGTGGCTACCCTATAATTTGTTGGATTCATAACGAAGCACCTTTTCTCTTTGAATCACACACTTAAGAATCTGAAGTTAATGCGTTAAAATTATAAAGTCAGATCGATTTACAGGACTCGAAATGACCTAACAACACCGAAGCATCCAAACAAAATAATGTTTCGCTACCATATACACACGCGTCACTGAATTGTATCCAGGCAGAATAACGCCTCACTATATCGGAAGTTTAAGAACACTAGCACTCATAATGTAAGGGCATCGTACAGAATGACGCCGAATTACTATGCGCTTTCACTAAATTCACTTTACCGAAGTTCGTTTTGTGCCAGAGATTTTCACCGCACGAGATGAGACATGTAACATGGCAACAGAATGTCTTTGCACAAGCGCGCAGTTAAACACGTCAGAGGTCCTAACTGTCATACGGCTCTAGCAACTCAATGGTAAAATATGAAGAAGCAAGGGCGCCATCAGACCGTGACACAGAACATTAAGATGAGATAAAAGATGGAGTCCAGATAATATCCAGATGACTTCTAGATAATTGAATAAAAAATTTAATCAAAGTAAAGAAGACAATGCAAAAATCAAATAAAAATATTCATGAAGTCAAAAGATTTATTCTTTATATATTTTTATTTGGTTTTCGCATTGGTTTCTTTGTGAAGTATAATTTTACAAGAAATTAAACGAAGCAACGAAAATAAGATTTAAAAATTTTGTTTATTTTTAAAATATGAATTTGAGATATTTTTTAAAATTTGTGCTCAAAAGAATGACATCAACCAAGTAAATAGTAATAAATAATAATTTTATAAATTAATATCCTGTAATTAGAATTACAAATTAGAATACTCTGAATAAAAGATATATTTTGGTCCGTACTTTTTCGTTACTTCAACTGGCGTTTTGTTTTGTTAAGCTGTCATTTGCTGTGTAAGTAGGGTTGGTTATTGTGGAAGTGCGACTGAGTGCGACAGCGATGAAATTTACGACAGAGGAAGGGAAACTAACGCAACCCAGACGAGAGAAGTCAAGTGCGGGGAGGGACCGACATACAACGCCATCAAGCGGTGACACAGCTTTTTGAGTTTCTATACTTCTGCATGACCGCCCATAGGAATTGGTAGAGCCTGAGCCGTGTTGCGTGCGTTGGAATCCTAACGTTAGGACGCCTCGATATTTGGGATCCTAGATTGGTTACATAGGAATATGCGGGGTGGTGGTAGGTAAAGAGCCACTATGGGGGTGGGTCTACGTCCTACGAAATGAGACATCGAGAGAGGAAAGCGTGTCTTGAACTGACCGGCTTGCCGAGAGGTCGTTTTTGCGGATGCCATGTCGGGTCATCGGATCCTGTAAACCTTAGTCTTTTTTTCATTTTGAATAAACGCAAAGTTACAGTGAAACTGTGTGCGTTTTCAATTCAATTCAAATCACACGCATACACATATAAATATATATATACCACCCGTCTCACGGGCGTGAGACGTGGTTATGGCTGCAATTTTACCGTGATTTCGCAATGGTCGGGTGCAGTTTTTCAGATTAGGACCCGCCTCCGGCAAAATCCTGCGGTTGTCCTCATGACAAACTTTTAATTATATATATATATATTAGGGCGGAGTGAAAATGATCAAATTATTCTAATCGTTTGAGCTGAACAAAAAAATTTGTAGGTTGACATCCGAAAAAAGTAAAAAAAACGTTTGCAATCGGTTAATATCTTCTGTTCCCTTTTTTCATTTGAAAATTCAAAATTTTGAAAATTCTAAAAAATTTCGCTATTGCTTGGAAAATTATGACGATTTTTTTCTATGTACAGTTTTTGCTACTAAATAATAACAAAAAATTATAAATAAAAAAATTAATTTTTTGCTCAATTAAGAATTTTTTTAAATGGCCAAAAAACATGTTTTTTTGGATTGAGTACTATGCACATATTTAAAAACAGTTGAATATGTCGAACCTGAAATTTCTTCAACTAGAACCAAAGAAAAAAGCTGTTATTTTGTTTTTCCAACAAACAAACAAAATTTTGTATGGTGTCTACTGTGCGGAAATTTAAGGAAATCCGGGAATCGTCCGGGAACTTGAAAAAATCCGGGAAAATGCAGGAATTGACCTGAGTTTTATTTTTGGTGCGGGAAGTGTCTTTCATTTCCTCATAATTTATAGTTTTTTTCTTGTGCGTTTAACCTACTTGCGCTACTTTTTTCTTACTTAAAATTCAAATTAAAAAAAATTTAACAATTTTTGAAATAAATTTTCACATTGCAATCGAGTAAATTACGTATTAGTTTAGTTGAACATTGTTTCACCTGAAAATTTAATTATCAAATTTTTTGGTGACAATTTATTTTTTTTAATGCAAGATCACCTTTTTTGGTAGAAATTAATCTTACCAGTTGAAAATTTATTTCCTGGTCGAAATTATTATTATTCTAGTTACAAATTCATCATTTCATTCATAACTCTGTTTGAAAATGTGACTGCTTTTTGATATTGGTTTTCTTGACCATGAAAATTTTCTTTCACTGAAAATTCGATTACTCCAGTTGAACAATTGATTTGTTGCCAATTAATCTATTTACTGATTTGAAAGTTCACCCAAAATTCGGGTGTAATTGGATTTTAATTATTTTGTATTTTTGGATGTGGAAGTGCTAGGTTTACGTAAGGTAGCACCTCCACAAGAAAACTAATTTTTTGAAAAAGCAGAAGCCCAAAAATTTTATATAGATTACAAAAAAATCTCAAAAACATACCACAATTCTGAGCTATAAAGAATTTCCAAATTCGGTTCTAGAGGTGCTAGATTAATGGACCGTCGAAAATTTTGATTTGAAATTATAATTATTTCATCGAGCTGGAAGTGAGAATTAATCTCCCTCATTCCGCAAAACAAATTCCATATATTTAGAAGTTTATTTACAGATATATTATTAATTAAAGGAACAAAACACGAAAATTTTGACGAAAATACTAATAAAATTAAATTCAAATAATTTCTCAAACATAAGAAATAATATAAGGACTCGTATAAGGACGATAATAGAGTCACTGTGCGCGGTAACTGCGGTTAGTGTAAATATCGCTCATAAGGAGCGTCCGCTAGAAGTCAGATCGCTGCATAGTGCTATCACTGTATTCACACTATGAGTTTACGCCATTTGTAGTATCACGGTTTCAGTTAAAGCGAATAAGGCGCGTACGTTCTTTTCAATGTCAATAACGTCAGTAAGGTGGACGTTAAATTTTAAAGTTTACACTGATTTGAGAGTGATTAGCCCCTCGCTTTTAGTAAAAGTAGTAATCTGATTTCGTATAGTTATTAAATTGTTCGATTTAATTTTTACGTTTTATTGTTGACATAAAAGACTAAATTTGCAGTAAATTTATGAATTTGTTTATTTAAATTTTCTTCGGAAAACGAAACGAAAATGTGGATAAAATTATATTAAAAATCGGTTCGTTAAGCATTTAGTAAACTCTTACTGTGCCATATAAATTAACAAAGTAGTCCTACTTTGAACCAAGAAGTTCGATTTTTCACCACAAAAAGATAAATTCTCAACAAAAAATGTAATAGTTGATATGTCAACCAAGCAAAGATTTTTATTTTGAATTAAAATTAGTGGAATTGAACCAAAAAATCCCGTGCAGAAATTTTGGTGGGGCACCGGTCGGGCCCGGATCGGCACCAAAAATGGGGATCCGATCTAGCCCATATGTAGCCCCTTTAATTTTTCTTTTCTATAATTAGTAAAATTTACAAAGTTTTTTCAATAATATTTTGTTCAGACTTTGTGTTTTTAAAAAATTCAATTTTTTGATATTCTACATTATTGAACTGTTTGTATTTCTTTAATTCATCGTTAAGAGTTTGCATTTCGGGGATAAATATCATGTTTTAATAAACAATTTTCAAATTTTTAGCTATTAAACACACACAAACATTCATAAATGAATTTCAATTATTAATATTTTAATATTTTTGAACCTTCTTAATATTATTTTGGACTGTATTTTGTTTGACTAACGCACAGGTGTACGTGAAATGAGATTTTAAAAGTGAAGTTATGTTCGAGAAAATATTAAAACCATTTAATTTATAATGTTACTAATCCGGAATTTCATATATTTTGTATAAAGTAATGTTTTCAAGTAATGTGAATGCATTGTAAGTTGACGTACAAGTTCAGGAATGAAAATGATTTTCGTGCAGTTTGAGAGGAACAAATGAAGTCGGACGTCCCTTATATCAAAAGTCACTAATTTCGTGATGTATGACATTCGAACTTGACCATATAAATATCTGATGAATCGTGTATAAATATATTCAAAAAACAAGCACAAATTATTAGATCTTCAAAAAATACATATTGTTGTCATAATTTTATAATTTTTACAATTTCTTCGTACAACTTAAGGCGAACTGCTAAGCAGTTTGCGGTATTTCTGCGATTTTTCATATTTATCATATATTTTCTCGAAAACTATCAGTCGTAGAGTATCAATATATTTAACATAAAATGTGTGTTATTGAAAGATCTACAACTAATTTTTTTTAATTTTCTGTAAATTTTTATTATTGACTGAAATAAACAGAAAAACATGGAATTTTTATAGTTTTTGGGGGTTTGACCTGGAAAATCAAATTTGCTGGTATTTTCACTATCTTATTCGTGATTGGCGCGTCAAGAGACATAGGTATATGAAGTTTTAAATTAATCGGAGGTAAGCGCTTTTCGGAAGTTTATCCTCGTCTTCATTGCGGATATAAGAAATCCCACTAACAATCCTGTGCTTCCGAACTCTCAATGTAATTTTTGCTTTTAGCATTTTAAGTTCGATGTAAATGAAACAATATTACGACAACAGTAAACTTGACGTAATCTTGTCTAAACTAACCCGACCCGACGTGGTTCTGACGCGAGCCACACTTTCTGTCCCCTCGCGGCCACATTCGGAAAATCCGATCGGGGCCAGATCGGAACTTGGGAATAAGTTAGGAAATTTCTCTACGGGATACAGAGTTTTAACTAAATAGTTGAATCCTCCACCGAAAGAGATTGATTTTTAACTAAACAGTATAAATAAAAAGGAAGGGTTTCTCAAAAATAATTAAATTTTCAACGGAAGAAATACATTTCTTAACTTAAATAATAACTCCTCAACTAAAAATTTAATTAAAAAAAAAGTTTAACGTTCGAGCAAAAAGTTATTAAGTTAATTTGTTCCATTATACTTACTTGCATGAAGCTTAATAAAATATTGAATTGAGAATATTATATTCTCACGATAAGTAACTAAAACTCTAACAAAATGTTTCTTGGTCCAAGTAAATTCATATACTTATTTTGACCACTATTTTAATTGAAACAATGATCATGTTCTTGAGACGAGAAAATGAATGTATTCAGCGACGGCATAATTTCTCTTAGAATAATGCTGGAATACTTTCCTTCGACGAGAAAATGAATGTATTCAGCGACGGCATAATTTCTCTTAGAATAATGCTGGAATACTTTCCTTCAAATAATTATTAATTTGAAACGAATGTCAGATTTACTTTGAAGATACCTATGTTATTAAGATATAAACACATCAGTTTTTTCAACATAAGAACTGTACACTTGATACAATAGACATGGCACACATACTATGAAAATGAATATATTGGTCTAAATTAATTTACCTCTTACTGCACAAGTATCTTATTAAATATAATCATCGACAAGTTGTCATGGTATGAAGTTGGTTCTCTTCGCCGCTAGCAATTATTTTGAAATTCAATAATATTTATAAAATTCAAAACATTGGTGCACATCATCAATTTTATTTATGCAAATGTAGATGGGAATTTGCAAATTTGATAAACTACTAACTTTAGGCTGACACACAAATCAAATCACTCATAAAACTATAAAAAAAGTTATAAGTTTATTGCGTCGGTGAGTTTTTGGTGGTAAGAATAAAAAATTTTTAAATAGATTTGAAAAAAGTGTTTTTAATTTTGAAATAATTATGCAAGACTCAAAAGTCATTTCACTCATAAAATTATTAAAAGGTTATGAATGTACTGAATCTATAATTTCTTTCGCTGATTATTTGTATGTATTAATCTACTTAAAATTAAACTATTTCGAATTTTTTTAACCGTGAAACATTTTTGTGAATCGGAAAATGACTGTGAATTTTTTCCTCGATTAAAGCGGCCACCTTGAAAATATTTTTTTGTAGTGTTCAAGGTAACAAAAAATCATCCAAACTTGAAAATAACAATAAATATTCCAGCTAAATACAGGAATTCTTCATTCAATAAAATTTTTTTTTCATTCGGCTAGATTAAAATTTATTTTTAAAAAGTTAAAAATTTGGTTATGTGAACCTTATTTAATTTAAATTAGAGTTGGAAGGCATGGTTACATTTTGTTTACACACAATTTTCGTGTTCGATAATAGCAGTTTGAAAATCACAAAAATGGCAAAATTCATGAAAGTTAGAAGTAAAAAAAAATAGTTTTGAAAAAATAAAATGATCATGTGTTATTTTAATTTAAACTAAATAAGTTTTAGGCAACAGATTTTTTAACTTTAAATTAATATTTCCTGGATGAAAAACAAATTCCTTTATTAAGCAGGAATTTTTAAAATAATTTTCAATTTTATATTCTTACTTTCTATCTGAAATAGTTAATATCTCGTTATATATTTTTATGTTGTTAATTGGCAATGTAATGCTTCCCGCGTACTGAAGCGCGCATATAATGTTGCTGTTTTAAATAATTAAGCATAGATTTAGATTTTTTTCAATAAAATTAACAAAATTAAGTTTTTCAGTCAAAGAATTCATTAATCATAGAAAATGTCTTGGACTACAAATGTTTAACATTTTGGCAGTCACCCATATACTTATATAATTCTTTTTTGTTATGTAAATAATAAAAAATAAATATATGGCAGCATAAAACAAAGGTTTAAGCTTAAAAAATGCTTAAAAAATACAATTATTATATTTTCTTAATAATTTCAAAAATTTTATGCGTTTTTAAAGCAAAATATTTAACGAAAAAGAATTCAATATTATTTTTAAAAAGTTTTTCAAGAATGCATTTCATTTGATAAAAGAACAACTAAAAAATTTACAATTACAAATTTTTTAAATAAAATAATTGAGAATGCAAGGAGGAAGCAAACAAATATTTTCACCCGATTACAGAATTCTTGCTTCTTCTGATTTCGAAGTATTTTATATTTGAAAGAAAAATAAACTATAGAACACTTTTTTAAATAGGTAATATTTAAACTAGCGATCAGTTTTTTCTACATATTTTGAATTATTTTTTATGAATTGTTATTTCCAATTAAAATTTCAGTTAAAAAGTATTATAAAAGAATTAAATCAATCGAAAACTGTACGTGTTGCAGAGGTTTTTAAAAAGCAGAAAATATTGATTTGTCACTGAGGTTATTAAAGCGTTTTTCAACTCAAAAGTTCTTTATTTTTTATATGCTTTAGATAGTTTTTAAGAGGATTCAATTTTTGAAGAAAAAAGTATTGAGCCCTTTGTAAAATAATTGAAGTTAAATTTTTTTGCATATTTTCAATTGCTGTTTTAGGAAAGCAATTCCATACTTAAATCTTTGTAAAAAACGTATGAGAAAAGAATTCGATAAATTGAAAAATGTCCGGTTTATGAAAATTTTCGTATAGCAGAGCATTATTTTTTGTCATTGATGCTATTGAAGCATTTTTGTACTTGCAACTTTTCTTTTTCATTTATTACCTTTGGGACGTTTTTAAGCGTTTTAAATATTTGAAAACAACAAGTATTAAATGCCTTGTTAAATAAGTTAAACTTACTTCGCTTTTTCACATATTTTAAATTATTGTTTAAGAAATGTTATTTTGCAATAAAAACTGAGTAAGAGAGTATTATATACAATTAAAGAGTTAGATAAATTGAAAATTGCGCATTTTATGGAGAGTTTTTGTTTATTGTTCATTACTTTTAGATATTTTCAAACATTTTTAAATACATTAAGAAAAAAAAGTATTGAGCCTTTATTAAAATAAGTAAAATTCAATTCTAAAATTTTTCTAAATAAAAAATGGTATATTAAAGTTGAGTTCAATAACTATGAATTTGAAGTTGGTTGAGGCTCACCATACGACATGGTGCGACCCTTCCTTGAAATTCTTACCCGAGATTTTGTCAACGAGATCCGATTGCTTCGATAGCGAAGTCGGTAGAGCGCGTGGTTAGGACACACTAGTTTTGGGTAGTTTAGGTAGGGTTCAATCCTCGGCGAGTGCGATTTTTCAGAGCGTTCTAGGCTTACGATTATATTTGTAAGCAACAGACTACGCGAATTATGTATTTTAATAATTTTAAAAATGAAGATTATATAAGAATAATTTCGAAAAAAATTTTTTTTGTTGAGAAATAGTGTTCAGTTGAGGCACTAGTCTATTGCTCCGATACTACATATTCTTAGATTAAGAAAATATATTCTTGAAGTGTATCAGAAATGATTTCTTGGAAGTAAACTATGTTCTGCATTTGAATACATCTCTATATGAAATAACACAATAAAGTTTTCGAATAATAAAATGCGATATTCTATCTAAGAATAAATTTTCTCAGATTAAGAAAATGTACGCCTGTTCCAAGCATACGGTAGCAAGTATTTATTTATTTGGAACACACTCATATTCTATCGTCCCCATTCGTACCTGCTGTTGACTTGAATCAAGTAACATTTACTTGATTCAAGAACCATTTTTTTCAGTGTATATATTCTCTCATTTAATTTTCTTTTTAAATGTTAACAATGTTTAGCAATTTTCTATTTTAAATTTGTAGTTCGGAAAATCGCATAACATAAAATTTTGCAGACATTTTTATTTATAATTTGTAAATTAAGTCGTCTAAAATTTCGAAACTTTTCTAAGTTGTGCCCTCATATGAGTACTAACCCGGCCCGACGTGGTTCCGGACGCGAGCCACACCATCTGCTCCTTGCGGAAACATGTGGAAAATCAGATCGGGCCCAGATTGGAACTAGGGAATAAGTTAGGCAATTTCTGCACGGGAATGTGCAACCTAATTATTTTTCTGTTTAAAATTTATTCCAAAAGAGTTGTTTTTGAATACCCTGAGAAGAAATGTGAGAAATATACAGATAAAAACAAATAACCAGTAAATTAAATTATTAAATTGAATGAATCCAGTAGATTTCAATAGGGCTATTCAACGAACACAATATTATAACTGATAACAATAAAAATGTTTTAATAATAATTCAAAGCACAGTCAGTTCTTCCTCAGCATTAATTTAGTTCAAACTTTGACTTCGAACAAAGCTCGACGTAAGAAATAGGCATGATTCTTGCAATGATAGAAAATTTACGTGGTACAGCATACTTTATCGTTTGATTAAAAATTTATTTCCTTTATTGAAATTTAAATCCATGCATAATTTATCCTCAATGTTGTAGATATGAAACAACTGATTGAATAATTATATTGGATGACTATGTAGTACATATTATGTGGTTCACTTATCTACCTTCTAATGAACGTTTAACTTTACATAAACACATGAATGGTTTTAGTGAATTCGTGGTGATATCGATTTCGTACTTGGGCTAGTTACAGAGGGATCAGTTATGGGATGATAGAGCCTCATTATGTACTACGGAATGTATTATAGGTTTTCAAATATACAATAAATAAACCATAGAGTTGGCAATTGTTTAGGTATATATCGGGTGGAATAAGTTCACTGTTTCCACCTAAATTTTTTTTTTATCTGATTATAACTTGTCTGAGTTATAGCCCTAGTGGACCTATATTAATTCCCTAAACCATACGTCTAGCTATCAACCGCTTGTCAATATACAGAGGCCTGAAAAAAATGGGCTGGAAATAATTTCATGGTCCAAATAAGCTTTTTACGCTCGAGAGGTCTACATTCAACTTCGGCAGCGCCCGGGAATGAATACTGTTAGGTCAACTAGCCTCTAAAGTCTATTTTAACTACCATATTTAGAGATGATTTTTTGCGTGTTGTCTACTACGACATTATCTCCAGCCCACTTTTTCTTCTGCATAACATTAAAGAATGTAAAAAAGCAGTTTTTTAAATAAAATGAATTTTTAAAAGTAGGAATTTTTCAAAAAATCAATTTTAATTCTGAATTTTAAAAAAGTTATATAAAAATTCGTGAAGAAAATAAAAATGTCATCACAGTCTTAAAGTAAATGAAAAGAACTTTCCAAAACACTATGGTCAAAGTCCAATCGGATAATCCTAAAAGAAATTACACCTGCGCGAAGGTGAAAACGCACCTGAAAAGGTAATAACTTCAGACCCCAGAATATTGATCATTGTTTGACAAAAATGAGCAATGGTCTGCTGAATTAATAAAGGTTCACTGGGATAAACAAAAGTAATAATTTTAGGTGAGAACGCTTGACGTATTCCGTCCCATATGTTAATTGCATATATGGCACCAATTTCTGATTAAGCGGAGTTACATTTTTAAAGATTATTATTGTTTATGTTTGGTGTCTAACCATTTTTTAGTATCATTATTCTTTAAAGATTGGATTAGCTATCCGCGAGAAGCACAATCTCATACACTTGCATTCAAGTGTTCCTCTTGGTCGCTTAATTGATTTTCAATATCGCAGTGGCTGGCTTTAGAACTGCCGTTCCATGTTCAAGTACATTCACAGTGGTCTGTCAATACGGTCTGGGCAGTGGAATCTATGCTTATCGAAGCAATTAATAATAGTTGACTGAATATTGAATGGGGTGATTCACTTCTGGTTCATATTGGTGGGAAATTTTTGGTTCATACCTATGATAAAGATAACTTCTACATCGAATTTCCGTCGACTCTCCCTTCCTAGGACCAGCAGACCCAAAGTATAATTAATCCTCTTTTTATTGAGTACTCGCAGAAGACCATGTACTTTTTTTTAATTTGCAACCAAGTTTTGAATTTAGAAGAAGTCACTTACCTTGTTAAAAGTTAAGAAATATAATTTCAAATCAATTAAAATAATAGGAAATGAAAATAATTGCACCATTCTCATTTTACAGATTATTAGAAACTCCATTACATTAAAAAAGAATTCTCATTTGAATAATTGCAGTTTGAAGCTTCAGAAATTGAACAACTTTAAGACTACAGTGGACACTTTTTCAACAGAAAATCTTACAAAACTGAAAACATAACACATTGATAGTTGCATAAAAATATTTTTTTTGTGATTCAAAATAATAAAATTTAAACTATTACTTCAATATAAAGAATAAAAAAATTGTCTCTCATACAACATTTAGAGTAAGCAATAAGATAAAATTTGAATGAGTTATTCAAATACACTGCAGTTCCGCTATCGAAGCCGTTTCGGGGGTACCCTTTTTCTCCATCGTACCATATCGGGACTCGCCAAACCATAAACAATCAGGGCCGTCTAAATGATTTATTTTGGAGTTTCTTCTTAACTTTTTTTTGTATTTATGGTATTTTGGTATTATAATGTCATAGTGAACGTAAAAATTTTTGTGCTCAAAAATCAAACTTGATAAAAGTACTGATTTTCAGGTATGTACGTACATACAAGATCAGGATGGCCATTTTAATCGAAGAAAAAATCCTAGCAATTTCCCGAGTCTTTCTCGGTTCGAAAATATTTTTTACATTCAATAAAATTTAAAAAGTTGAACCCTAAGGCTAAGCATTTTTTTATTTGAAGTAATAAAAAAAAAATTAAAAATTAAAGTGCTCAAAATGAAAATCTTGAATTTTTAACAAATATAGATTACAGAGTTCAAAGATTCAGATTCAATTTTAAAAATATAAAACCACGTTATCATTTGCAATGCTCCAAATTAAAGAATTAACCAATGAACTTTAGAATTTTCCAAATTTTATTATTTTCAGCAATTTTGAGATGAAAACATTCAAATTTTAAACATTAATTTTTTTTCAACTAAACACTTCGTGAATTAGAAAGTTAAATTATTTTCATTTCAAGTAGTTCAAACATCCTTGACAAGCTTGAAAATTGTATTTCCAAGTTTTTTATGAAAAATTTTCAACTTTAAATGCTTTTAAGATTTACTTGTTCAACTCTGCAAGTCTTCATTTTTAAATTCTTTAAATTAAAAATGTCAACTTAAACATAAAAATCTAAAATTGAAAATTTCGAAACTAAAAGCTTTTCAAATTACAAATTATAAAGTCAATGGTATCATAATTGAAAGGGATCACGGGGTTCACAATTTAACTCTGTATTTTTATAGCTTATATGTCTCTTCGAAAGATGAACACTTCCTCTTTTTTTCCTTGGACATTTTCATAATGCCTGGTCGCGCATAACCTGAACACTGAGTGACTGAAAACCTACTGAAGCAAATGTCTTGCGACATTTTTGCCACTGCAGTGTAGTTATTTGTGATAACAAGGACCCTAAGTAACACTTTTTAGGCCGAGTGTGAAAGTAGCCGTACGAGTCGTAGTCGGAGGATTAACCGATACGAGCACTGCAATTTACACAATGCAAAGTGAATAATTCCCTCTTAAGGATTAAGTACTTTTAATTTTTAAATTTTTAAATTGATAAACATGCCCATTTTGTCTGCATTTTTTCCATTTCGCAACCTATTTCGAAAAATTTAGGGTCACGATCATCAAGATATGGTCCTTTAAAAACCTGGTATATCTCGAGAATTCTTCTATTAGGTCAGAATTGTGAGTAAAAAAATAAATTTGCAAACGATTCTAACCGTTCAAATGCTGTCGTCTGCTACCCGCTAATTTCTATCTTTCGCAAACTTCATATTTTTCGTGAAAATAATCATTCCCTCAACAAATTTTTTGATTTTTCAACATTGTATTGATCCGAAGATCTCGCTAAATCCCATGAATTCGACAAGTTTTTTTTCTTTTGTTTGCAAATCATTCGGACAAAATATATATTGAGTCAGGGCCGTGCCCATACAAAAAAAATCTATCCGCTACGCGGGCACATTCTCATGGCGCGCTGCGCGCGCGGCTCGTAAGTTTGAGCGCGTAGGGCGCGCAACTGTTGGTTCTCGCGCTACGCTCTCAGTCTTTATATTTTCGCACATTCTTGCGTAAACATTTTAAAATTAAGACTCAAAATATCCACCACTGTAATTTGGTAATTGTGAATACTCTTTCGTTAAAAGAGAGTTTGAGCGCACCTATGGCACGCGACTGATGGCAATCGCACTCCGCACTTGGTCTTTGCATTTCTACGCTCTCGGGCACAGACCTTTTAAAGTCAAAGGTGAACGGACCGACAACTGTAATTTTGTGATTTTGAACTCTCTTTTGTTAAAGCTCTTTTGGCTCTAACGAACACATTCTCATCACGTATCTCGTGCTTCACACTCGATTTTGTCCAACATGTCAACTTTTCTACATTATACACAATACTTTTGTATCAATTATAATACATTTTTTATGTAACTCTGTCTGGGATTACTTATTAAAAAATTGCAAAATAAAAAGCAAATTGTATTTATCATGATTATTTTTGTATTTGTTTCTTATTTTGCTTTCAATTGTATTCTAAACTGCTCTGAAACATGTATCATTTCAATACATGTTTACCATTACAAGTCATAAACTACTGCCCATCTGCATAGGGTCTAATACAGGAGCCTATATAGGATCCTATATAGGGGCCTATGTCGTCTTTCGTCTTTTCTGTGCTTTTTCCAAAAAGTTCATTTCTGCTTTTTTATCTTATGTTTTACGATTAAAAGAAGATCTACTCGTCCAATCGAAAAATGATTAATAATAAATTTATGGATCTTTCTAGGCGAACAACTGTTGTCTGGTAATTTAAGTTCATGCCTTGTGTCGTTTTTTCAAACAAATTTAATATTTTTATTTAGAATGTTATTTTTTACAACTAAAGCAAAAAATAACTGTCCTATCAAAAATTATAGCTCTTTTTTGGATGAACAATTTTTGTTTCATTTCTTTCGTAGCTTATATCGAAAAGTGATTCATTATCAATTTGTAGTTCTTTCTAGGGCGCGTAATTTGAGCTTTTTCACTTTTTTCGTATCTTGCATAGTTTGACCAAAAAATGGAATTTTTGAATTTTTCATTATTTTTGGCACGATCAAATTTGGAATGTTCAACTTTTCGTACAAATTAAGAAAGTTTCTCTCGTAGTCCTGTAGGGCTTTCAAAAAGCAAAGTTTTTATTCTCCTGGCTTTTTTCATATCATGCGTTGTTTGGCTTAAAATGTTCATTTTAGTTTGTCTTTTTTTGGATTTTGAAAATGCTATAACTAGTAGTTTTTGATTTTTCGAAAAAAGTCATTAAAACAAATTGTTAAATTTTTTGAATACTATGAATAACCATACGGAGAATTTTAGAATCTTTAGAAAAATGGTTGCAAAAATATTCAACATGTGTCCGCTTTTTGAATTTTCATCCAAAATGGATGGCTAACGAACTTGACCTTTAGTTTAGGACAATAAACGAGTGTACAAAAGGGCAATCTAGTAGATTACTTTTTCCAAAAGTTATCGTGTTCACAGACAGACAGACAAATTATTACAGATATACTGACATACAGACATACAGGCATACAGACAGACACATTCGTAAAAACCTGTTTTTCGGATTCAGGGGGTTTCAAAACGTGGACATCTGACAAAAACTGGGGGGGGGGGGATTTTACACAAATCTAATCCCACAGGCGCGTTCAAACTTGCTAGCCACGCACACAGAGTGCTATAAGAAAGTGCCCGCAAAAGGGGGCAGATTTTTGTTTACTATATCTATTTTTTAATCAGATTTTAAAACAAACTTCTAGATATTTTTGGTTAAAGAAACTTTTTTTAAAAAATTTTTTCGTCTTTCGTATCCTTTTTCCAAAAATTTATTCAAAAAATTAAATTTTTTTATTTTCATTCTTATTTTTTACGATTAAAAGAAAATCTACTCGTCCTATTTAAAAATGATTAATAAGAAATGTATAGATCTTCTTGGTTGAACAACTTTTGTCTTTTAATTTTAGTGCATACCTTGTGTCGTTTTACAAAAAATAATTATTTAAAAAAATGTCTTCAAATAATTTAATTTTTTTATTTTAAAGGTTATATCTTACGACTAAAGAAAAAACTAAGTGTCCTATAAAAAATGATTCATGGAAAACTTGAATGAGTCTATTTATTTTTTTCATAACTTGCGTTGTTTGTCAAAAAATTAATCTTTTTAGTTTGATTCATTTACGAATAAACAAAAACTGCGCATCCTATAAAACAGTAATAATAAACATTTGTAGCTTTTTTTTTTTGATAAACAAGTTTTTTTTTGTAACTTATATTGTTAGTCCAAAAATTTAATTTATTTTTAATTTTTAATTTTTAATTTTCTTTTTTACGACTAAAAACAAAAACTACGCGTCCTATCGAAAAGTGATTGTTAAAAAATTGGTAGATCTTTTTAGGGCGCGTAAGTTTAGTTTATTCAATTTTTTAGTATCTTGCATAGTTTGACCAAAAAACAGACTTTTTGGATTTTTCATTATTTTTCGTACGATAAAATTCCAAACTTTCGACCAAATCAAAAGTTTGTTATGATAATTTTGTATGGCTTTTAAAAATTAACGTTTTTGAAACTTTGAATTTTCAACTTTTCATCAAAATGAGAAAAGTTGTTATGATAATCTTGTAGGGCTTTCAAAAATCAACGTTTTTCTTTTCTTGACTTTTTTTCATACCATACGTTGTTCGGCTTAAAATGTTCATTTTAGTTTTTTTTTTTTTTATTTTGAAAATGCTTTAACTCTGATAATTTACTTTTTACAGAAAAAAGTTATTAGGATAAATTGTTTAAGTTTCTGAGTACGATAAACAACCGTTCATAGAATTTTGAAATCCTGAAAAAATTTGGTTTCAAAAAGTTAAGGTACGATCAAATTTTGAATTTTCAACTTTTTGACCAAATTAAAAAATTTGTTATGACCATCTTGTAGGGCTTTCAAAAACCAACGTTTTTCTTCTCATGACTTTTTTCATATCATGCGTTGTTTGGCTTAAAATGTTCATTTTAGTCTTTTTTTTATTTTGAAAATGCTTTAACTCTGATAATTTACTTTTTACAGAAAAAAGTCATTAGGATAAATTGTTTGAGTTTCTGATCACTATGAATAACCGTTCATAGAATTTTGAAATCCTGAAAAAATGTGGTTTCAAAAAGTTGAGGTACGATCAAATTTTGAATGTTCAACTTTTCGACCAAATCAAAAAAGTTGTTATGACTACCTTTTAGGGCTTTCAAAAATCAGCGTTTTTCTTCTCTTGACTTTTTTCATGGCATGCGTTGTTTATCTTGAAATGTTCATTTTAGTTTTTTTTGGATTTTGAAAATGCTCTAACTCTGATAATTTTCTTTTTATAATAAAAAGTCATTAGCATAAATTGTTTGGGTTTTTGAGTACTAGGAATAACCGTTCATAGAATTTTAAAATCTTGAAAAAATGTGGTTTCAAACAGTTGAGGCACGATCAAATTTTGAATTTTCAACTATTCGACCATATCAAAAACCAAAAATCAAAACCAAATCAAAAAAGTTGTTATGACCACCTTTTAGGGCTTTCAAAAATCAACGTTTTTCTTCTCTTGACTTTTTTTCATAGCATGCGTTGTTTGACTTCAAATGTTCAATTTAGTTTTTTTTTGGATTTTGAAAATGCTTTAACTCTGATTATTTTCTTTTTATAGAAAAAGTCATTAGGATAAATTATTTAGGATTCTGAGTACTATGAATTTTGATCCAAAATAACTGGTTCACGAACTTGTTCTTTTTTTTAGGCCTTAAAAAAGTGTGCCAAAGCAGAATCCAATCTGATCAATTTTTTTAAAGTTATCGTGCCTACAGAATACAGACTACAGACAGACTTTTGAATTGAATTCAGGTATTTGTAATTGTTAATTTTGGAGTTATGTAAAAGCCAGCCTTGTCACGCGCATCGCGCGTGGCTCGCTTCACTCGCAGGTTTGAGCTAAATCCCCCACATTTGTGCGCAAGGCTTTTAAAAATACAGGTCAACAAAAGAACAACTGTAAGTTGGTGATTGTGAATTCTCTTTTTTAAAAGATCATTCGGCTTCAGCGAAAGCATTCTCATCAAGAATCTCGTGCTTCGCACTCGATTTGGTCTAAAATGTGAACTTTTTTATATTATGTACAACAATATTATATCAAATGTATATTATATTTATTTCTGCATCTGAGGCTGGTACTGCTTATTCAGATTTTTCAAAGTAATGTGCAAATTTTATTTTTCATAATTACTTTAATATTTGCCCTTCATTTTGCACTACATTATATTCTCAACTACCATGAAAAATGTATCACTTTAATAAATTTATATTATTAAAATTCATAATACGTATTGGTATTGGAACATATGTATTTTCATAATCTTATTTTTAAAAATTTTAAAAGTGCACATCATATGAAAAAAAAAACAATTTTGTTATTAAACTTTTTAATGCCAATTAGGTAGTTCTTCCATAAATTTAATTGGTTTATTTTTAACGTTATTTTTCACGATTTAAACCAAAACTACGCATCGTAGCGTAAAGTGACGCGAAGAAAATTTGTAGATATAAATTCAGCAAAAAATTTTATTTTAGTTTTTCATTTTGAGTTTTTTACTTTTAACGAAAGTTGATTTTAAATTTGTAGATCTTTATTGAATGCACAATTTTTTCAATTTATGTTTTTTCTTACCTTGCATTATTTTTCCAAAGATATGATTTTTTATTGTCAATTTTATTTTTCACGAATAAATCAAAAAGTAAGCATTCTATTAAAAAATTATTAACAATTTTGTGGATCTTTTTGGGTGAAAAAATGTTTCTCCTTGTTTTTATTTCGTAGCTTGTGTCGTTTGTATAAAAATGTTATTTTTTTATATTTTAATGCTGTTTTTTGACGGATAACTAAAAAATTACGCGTATTATCAAAAAGTGAATAATAACAAATTCGTAGATCTATTTTGGCTGAAAATTTATTACTTACACACCTGTTGCCTCATATTTTGCATAGTTTGACCGAAAAATGTAATTTTTTCTTTTCATAATTCTTTGTGCCGGCAAAATTTGAATTTTTAATATTTCAAAAAAAATTTTTAAATTTTAATGATAATCTTGTCGAGCCTTCAGAAATTAACGTTTCTCATTTCTTGATTTTTTTTCATGTCGTGCGTTATTTAGCTTAAAATTTTCATTTTTGTTTATTTTTTTGAATTTTGTAAGTGCTATAACTGGCAATTTTTAGAAGAAATTGTTTACATTTTCAAAACGTGGACATTCACCAAAAAGGTGGGTTGGGGTCAAATTTTACAAAAATCTAATACCTTCTCTGATGAGAATGTAAAAATATAAAGTCCACAAAAACTAGAAAAAATTGCAGCAAGTCACGTGTGTGGTGAGTCACATTCGTTGCAAGTTACATTGCGGTAAGTCACACTGCGGAATCTGTCATTCGGGTAAAAATGTGGAGTCCACATAAAGTTAGCCAAAAACAGTGGGATGAATTGAATTATTTTTTCGACCAATCACAGAGCATTCTTTCCCTTACGAGACCTTGAAAAGGGGTAGGGGTGCGGTCTGCATTATTTTTGTGAGTAATCACAGGGATGTTTCCCCGCACTTTTTGTCAATTTTTTCTGAACTTTAATTTTTTTCGAATGAGAGATGCCGCAATGTGACTTTCCACAAATGTACCTCATTGCATATGCACCTTACCGCATTTTTGCCAATTTTATGTGGACTTAATATTTTTTGAAATGAGAGATGCCGGCCGCCACGTTTCTTGCCGCAATTTGACATGCCGGGGATCGACATGACTTAACCCATAAACAATTACATATTTGAGAACATAAAAAATTAAATTAAAAAAATTATATCTCTAAAACTGAACTATAGTAAGCTACAAATGAATAGTGCAAATTCGTTTCAAAATTGATTCAGTAAGCATTTATATTAATCTTTGGTTGAAAATAATAATAAAATTCATATTTAAAAAATGTCACTAACTCAAATAATCAGCAACAATTTCTTACTACCCGTGTGGTAAAACCCCCGTTTAGCCGTTTAGTTCATGAGTTCAGACTTTCAAAAAATGAAATCCTGTCTAAAATTCGATGACACTTTTTTTAATTCAAGATCTGAAAATATGAACATTCCATAAAGGCTACCGGAGGGGGCCCTTGTTGTTTCCCACACGGATCAACGCTTATAATTTTTAAGTCCAAAGGGTGAATGGTTTGACACTAAAAAATTTTAGGTTTTATGAGTTCAGATTTGCAAAAAATGATTTTCCGTCAAAAATTCATTGACATTTTTTTCAAATTCGAACTCTGAAAATATGAACATTTCATAGGGGCTACTGCAGTGGTCCTAATCGGTGGCCCCTACTGATCAATGATTAACATTTCTCAGTCCGAAGAGTCAATATTTTTTGACACTTCAAATTTTAAGGCTTATTGAGTTCAGACTTACAAAAAAATGAATTTCCTTCAAAAATTGAATGACACTTTTTTGAAATTTAAAATCTGAAAATAGGAATATTACATAGAAGGTACTGCAGGGGCCCTGGTAGTAAACCCTCTGTTGAACGGTTAAAATTTTTAAGTCCAAATGGTGAATATTTTATATTCTACTAATATATATACTACCGGTAGTTTTTCAATGTTCTTGGTCTCATTTTGAAGCTTTTTTTCACCGTATCACACAGCTTATGAATATAAATCATAAAAAATTTCTTTTCGAATTGCAAGAACTTGAAGATATAATAAAAAAGGTGGATAAATTTGAAAACATCTTATCTGTAGGCAAATCAGAATACAAGTTAAATAAATATATATTTTGAGGAAACTACACAGCAAATTCATGATTATATATTTTATATATTTTACAAAAAAAAAGCTTCAAAATGAGCTCAAGAACATCTAAAAGCGTTGACTATTTCGGAAGTTATTGAAAAAATAAAAAAACATTGAAATCTACACTATTTTTGCTATATCTACTTAAAAACTAGACAAATGGGCTTTACCCTGGGCTTATTTTAAACAAAATTTCGAAAACAATCAACCTTTTAAAGAGACATTTTCTTAGCTCCGGTATAATTAAAGCGATAAATGCAAAAAAAAACGATTTTTCTAAGTGAACTCGAACTTTTGACCGGTAGTGTATATCCCACTATTTAAAAGTTATTAGAATATTTTTTCTTAATTGTCAAATAAAACAGAGTTTTTTATATAAATATTTAAATATTTTGCTAAATCCCTTAACAAATTTAATAGAGAAATTGTTTTTAGAAGTATAAAATTTGGACATAAAAACATGTTTAAAAATATGGTTTATGAGTTCTAAAATGTCTAAAAACTATATATACAACTGTTCCATCGTTATGCAAAATTTTGAATGCTTAGAAACCTTACACGAAAATTAAACAAATTTGGTTATAAAGAAATTGTCAAAGTTAGCGATAAAATTTCTGATCTCCGTCATTTAAAATTGTAAATGTTCATAAAAATTACATTTCCTGTCATTCTAAAGAGTTGGAAAGTCGTCTGCAACGGGAAAAAGCGAAATATTACACTTAGAAAAATCGTAATCGATTTAAATGATCTATTTAAGAATTACATTAGTGATAATTCTGTTAACAGTTCGTATATTTTACATTTATAGAACTTCGTATAATAATGGATAATTAGAAAAAGAATGTTTGAAATTTGGTGCTGTAACTTTTTGGAACTGTAGCTTATAAGGATGACTTTTTCATTAAGTTTAAACTCGTAGGTTTAGTGCAATGGTTAAGACTCCGAACTGTTAGGCGATAGATTTCGGTATATATGCAGGCTCGATGTCTATACTATACTTTGAATTAATTTTTATTTTAGTCACTTTTAATTAGGTTTTATTGGTCAGTAACACTCCAAGCTATGTATACAACGAAGCATGGACATCAGTAATAGCATGGAACCAAACGCTTAGTCACGTAATATCGTTTGCTATTAACAGCTTATCGTCAGAATTAAGTTATGCGAAACTTTGTATTGCAGTATACTAGTCAGCCCAGTTACTTCTATTGAACAAAATGTCCATATGGAATATTATCTCACAATAGAAGGTAAACACAGCCCAAGATATGGTATTCTTTGCAGAATTAAGTCCTGAAAAGAAAGTATGCACAAAATATTGACTTTTCGAGGCATGCATAGCGCGATGGAATTGACCAATTCTTAAGCCATGCTAGACTATAGCAACCAAACCTCAATACTAGCTTTATGAGTTATCACTTGACAGACTGATTATAAGTAGCAAATAGTGACTGGACCCCCGAAGCGATAATTTACTATAAATTACTGATAAATTATCATACGACCAGTAATTTATACATTTTCGAGAAATTGGGGAAATTCTTGGGTTCATTTTGAAAATTTTTCGATACCTTAATCATTCGCTCATCTTTTTGTCATTTCCGGCTCGCCTCCGACTCGCATACAGCTTCCCTTCGATTCGCATCTCTCCTACTCTAATGAATCGTAAATAAGTTTAAGCATCTGAATGATTCTGTCCACAATATTCTGGAAAATCGCAAAACCTTTTACGTCCGGCTGTAGCCGAATACCAAAATCTTTTACTATACAAAGTGAATTATATATTAAAAATATGTTTATTATCAATGAGGATGATTCGATTATTCTACCTTGAGGGAAAGTTTATTTTATTTTGTATCTTCTTTAAATGCAAATTATAGGCCTTTAATGCCGCTTTCGTACCAATTACGCAGAATAGACACGTAAGACACGAATGAGCTTCATCTGGATTATAAATAACGGCGCCCCACACATAGTTAAGCACGAAACAGGAATTAGACGATCGTAACGTTCGGTACGAGTATGCAAGTGGTGGTTAGTGACTCGTAAACTCTTGCCGACGCGACGCGACGGTGTTAGCTGGGAAAATCGGACAGTGGGTCATTTGGCGCAGAGTAGTCGATGAAGAACATTTCGTTGTTCCGTGGCGCCATCCATCGACATCATGACGAATTTGAAGAATTGCATCCCTTACTATATCATCTCGTCGGAACAAGAAGGAATTTTGCTATCCCAGGTTATTTTCTTGAACCATGGCAGGCTTCCCATTAATACGATTTTTCCGGGTGAAATATCATATTTTAAATTTTTCAAGGCGTAAACTTTCATTCGAATTAAACTTTCACTTTCTCCCCAAAATTCTGAATGAAAAACTATCATTTGTGTCCGTAATGTTTACGAGCCGATAGGGGGAAAGTAGGTACGAGGTCAGAGCACAACCGCCTGACCTAAACTGGCCTTCCGTCTGACTGAAACCCATTGTATCTACTGCGATACGTTTCCAGCTGTGCATAAACACAACTTTTAGAGGTTCTTGTAACTTTCTATTTTTTTCGGAATTAACAAATATAAAGGATGAATTTGTTTATGGTATTGTATAAGTTTAATGATTCAGTTTCTGACCTGCTACAATTTTATTAGTTATTTTTTATTTATTCAGACTTATGTTTGAGAGAATTTTTTAGTTACACTAACAGCAACAAAAAATGAATGAAGTGATAATAATTTGCGGATAAAAGTGTAATGCTGTGGTATTATAATGTTATGAAAAAGTGAAGAAATACTATAATAAGATACAAAACACACTTCCAATTTAAAGTAAGACGTTTTTAGTGTGTTTATTAACTATTATTAATTGAAGATTGTACGGGTCAATCCACAACGAGTTGAGCGAATGATATTATATATTTTCGATCATAGGGAAGGGGGGGGGGGTTTGCGCCAACCAGTTAAGAGTCAATGATTTCATAATTTAAGTATTTCTGACAAGCCGTATTTCGTCGGCTTTGCCCCCCCCCCCCCACGTAGGGCAAAGACGACTTCCGCTTTTTATAAAAATCAAAACATCTCAAGATAAGAAAATATGATGATTCGCTTCTGTGATGTTTTATGTACTGCAAAAATCACGTTTAAACATATTCAGCAAGAAGAATGAGTAATTTTTAACAAAAATAGTGATAGCTATGATTTAACCTAATAGTCCGTGACATTCTGCTAGAGGCGGCCAACATGCACATTTTTCTACCTTGCCAATAAAAGAAACCTGGTGTACCGGCCGTACAGAATTAGAGCAACTTGTCTCATGTGTATTTTCAAATTCTTAAGAATATCACAGAATGTGTGTGTGCATTTGTTAAATACTGAAGAAATGTTGAAACTTGCAACAATAATAATTTTTGAAAATAAAAATAAATTGAAGGAACCAGAATAAATATCCGTCCTTTTAAAAAAATAATTACCTGCACAATTATATTTTCTTAAGTATAATAATTTTGTCGAAAAATACATGAGTTTAAAAAATAAAATTACAAATTTATAAATTTAAAAATGTAATAATTGTTAATGCTTGTTAATATAGGTACATTTTTTATAAAATATTTTTCATTCAAACTTGCTATAGAATAATTATAAAAATCTCACAATTGATAAATATGTTATTAGTTGGAAATAAATATGAGAAATATTTTAATTTTGAAAGTTCAGTTGTGTATAAATAATAATTACATGCGGCAAGTAAACTTGAAGAATTAGAATAAAATAAAATAGTTCATGAACAATAGTTAACAAATAATTAACAAAGTCTGAAAAATGAGGTTATAAGATTGTTACTTTATCAACTAAACTATCAACCAATTATTCACTTCAGACTTATATGTTTATTACAGTAGTACATATGGTACCATCGCTCATATTAGTACAAGGAACTTACTTTACTTACGGTTTGCATCAATTTTGACGAACATAGATCAAATTAGTTTATTTCAAGGATTGGATACATAAAAGTACATTATAATAGTGAAATATACTATATTAAAGTTCGAAAACAACTTAGTATAGGTACTTATTAATTGAATATCACGTGTTAGAAGATTTCACAGCAAATCTTTTGAATGAAGATAAGAGATCAACGATTGTACGATAAAAATTCTGGCTAATCAGCGACTAAACCCTTGCACAGTTCAGACAAATGAAAGAAAAAACATTTTTTGCAAGATTAACGCAACGCATGATTGGCACTGAATCCATTTTTCACCTTGTAAAGATTCAGAGTAAGAACTAGCGCAAGCGGGACAAATAACGTCTTCATTTTCCACTTCTTCCACTTTGAGAACGATTTTCTTACTTTTAAATCTTTCGTACTGTCTTAGTTTCTTCAGGCTTCTCAAACAATTTTTTAATTTGCATTCATTCTCATCACTCACTGCTTCTTTCTTGGTTTTTATCTTTGCTTTAGCTTCACTCTTCTTTACGTTCACAGTTTCCTTCTTAGTACATCTCTTTGTTTTAGGCTCGCTCTTTATTTTAATATTTTTATTTGCTACTTTTAGGTTTTCAATGTATGGACAGGATGTCAGAATGACAGTTTCCCCTCTGTTCTTTGAAGATTTTCTAGTGCTATTAGTATACTGTGCCTTCGGAATCGGCATTATCTCGGTAAGGACACCCCTGAGATGGTTGGGCTTGTCATCGGCTTGACTCGATTCCTGAGATAGTAGACTGAAGCTCTCTGTCAGATGATGCTCTCGTTTTCCTGACGTGGAAAACGATGTTGTCTCGCTAAGCATACATCTAAGATCTTGGTGTGCGTCATCAGCTTGGCTAGATTTCTGCAACGACACGATGACGTTCTCTGGAAGTTGATGGTACTCAGTAGAGGAAGTTACATTTCGCATCATCATCTGAGTCCGGAGATGCTGCATTTCATCTTTTAGTTTGCTCACTTGAGCATCTAACCGTTTGATGTGTTGCTGGCAGGGTGAATTCACACTGCAGACGAACACGTTTTTTCTTTCGACCACTGGCTGTACTTCGTTTTTAATTTCAGAATTTTCCACCTGCGAATAATAAAGAAAAGATAGATAACTGGACAAATAATAATTTTTCGAAATTATATTTTTAAAGGCTTCTAGTAATTTAAGATACAATTGAATTTATCAATCAATATTAGGAATATGTAACAAAATATTTTTCGTTTTTCATGCCTTTAAATTATCGAACACGTCCATACTCACGTTAGCTGCGCCTTCTTCGCTAATTTTAGAATCCGGTGGAGTCATCTCTATATCAGTGGTGGTTGCAGGACTAAATTCGTCTTCAGTGAACACATCTCGATTCAAAGGATAGATTCCTGCTACTTGGAATCCACTGATAGCATTTTTGGGCGTTGCTGCTTCCAAGTAGCTTTCCCCAAACACATGCGGAACATCGTTTAACGTAAGCACTTTTTCTGGATGTGTTCTCAACCATATTAAGACAGCTCTAGAGTGAAAAGAGCTGAAGGACTTCATGAAGCTGCGATCTAATGGCTGAAGTTTGTGTGATGTATGAGGAGGGAGACACAGTATGTGTATGTGGTTTTGTCTAGCCGCTAACAAAAATTGTAGATTTTTTTGTGGTATGCATGTCTGTCTAAAATTATCAGAACGGGATTTTCTTTGCTTGGCTTAGCGTATGCGAGGAAATGTTCAAACCAAGTTGGAAAAAAGGTATCAGTCTGCATCCAGTTAGAAGGATGACAAACGATTTTAGTGCCTGGAGGACAATTTTTGGCTAATTTAGGATTGTACTTCACCCTAGGATATATCAGTAGAGGTAGTAAAAATTGACCAGCTGCATTGCAGCAAATTGCTGCGGTGACAGTAATACCACGTTCTGCAGAAGTTATCATTTCCACTTGGTGTTTTCCTTTTAGGCTTATAACGTTCGCTTGTTTTTTTGGAACAACTGAAGTACCCGTTTCATCCACGTTCCAGATGTTATGGGAAGGAAATTTAAATTCAGTCATTAGTCCATCTAATAAATCGAAGAATTTGTTTGTTACAACCTTATTAAATCCGGCTGCTCTCGCAATTGATGTGTTTTCAGGTGTTCTTAATGAAAACTCAGGATATCTTTTCATGAATTTTTGGTACCAATCTCTTCCAGCTATTCCGATGGTTTTGTTAAAATTGTGAGGTATTCCTAACTCCTCAGCAAATTGAAAAGCAACTCGCCGTAACTCGTTTCACGTGAGCCCAAAAAATTTGCTATCCATTATTCGAATATGTTCCACGAGTTCTTTTTCTTGATCTTCACTGAATGTTGGTCGATATTTACCAAGCTGAAGAAACTTTACTTGATCAAGCCTGCCGGCTTCCTACATTCTCTTCCACCTGGTTTTTAGAGTGGAGGCCGGAATTAGGTACTTTTCAGAAGCTTTTGTGAAACTTAATTTCTTTTCTAAAACGCCTTTTAAAGCCTCTATCATGGAACACTCCTTCCATGATTTTACATTAGTTTTTCTTACGTAGTTCCTCATCTTCAAAAATTATTCATTCTTTTTCTAATTTTAAAACGTAGCTTCCACCTTTCTTTCGGCACCTAGGATAAAAATCAGAAAAAATAATTCAGAAGGTTCATATACTATCCATAAATTTAATCATTTTTATTCAAAACGAACCATTTTCATAAATATTTAAGTAAATTGTCGAAGTTTTACACATATCATTATATATATAGAAACATGCCGTTTAAATAACGAAGCCCTTCCCCCCTCCCCCAAGTGGAAGTTCTGACATACTAGACTTAACAGTTCCTGTGGATTATGAGTCTCTGAATTTGAATCCGTTGTCAGAATTTCGCCATCAGATTTCATTCCTTTTTCTAAGTTCAAACAACATCGTTTTTTATCAGACTTGTCAATTCTCGTGGATTATGTGTCTCTAAATTTGGAGTCGAGTTCGGAATTATAAAAATAGTTCTTGTTTTTTTTAACTTGAAAAAAATTTTTTTCGTTGACTTTTCGTAACAAGCACATAGAGCACGTTAGAAGAAAAACAAGATCTGACTTCTTAAATTTCCACCTCGGCTTTAGATAGAGCAATACAAAATCCATGAAGAATAGACTTCGATTGACTATTCTGCTTAGCCGGAATATTAATTTTATTTGCGGTGTTTTTTGGCTTGCTTTTTGAGGTTCGAAACAATATTCAAGACCTGATGGCAGAATTCTGACCACTGATTCAAATTCAGCGACTCAAAATCAATGGGAATTGGCTAGTTTGCAGGTCTACACTTCTACTTTTTCGTAGGGCTGTGATTGTGAGGATATCATAGTATTTTTTTATTTTAAGCTAATTTCAAGAAATTATTGACCGTTTAAATTAATTTCACATTTTTTAAACTACATTAAACTCGAAATCCGGCGTTTTCTTATCGAGTGTAAAAATATTCTTCTTGAATGATAATGTTTTAAAGGATCTAATAATTTTAAGTGCTACATTAAAAAATTATAAGTGATTTAATTATCATACTCGAAATAATTAACCAAGCACACTGCTGGCTGATTCAGTATTCTGCAGATTCTACGTATCCCCTATTCAATCAAAATTTGGAGGTTAGGTATTACGAGCAACTATTGACAATTTTAATGTATTTCAAATTATTAAACACCACATTAAATTCACAACCTGGTGTCTATCTACCGCGTGTTAAAATGTTCTTATTCAATCAAAATATGTTAAATTATTTCAATAATTTAAAGAGCTGCGCAGATAAAATTATAAAAATTATGTAATTTTAATACTCACAATAATTAAAAAAGCACACTGCTCGCTGATTCAGTATTCTGCATATTCTACGTGTCACATATGCCAAGAAAATTTGAAGGTTAGGCATTTCGAGCAATTATTGACATTTTAAATTTATTTAACATTTTTAAAAACCATATTTAACTCAAAATCCAATGTTTTCTTATCGCGTGTAAAACGTTTCTTGTTTAATGAAAATATGTTAACTTATCTAATAATGTGAAAAGCTACACTGATAAAATTATAATAATTATGTAATTTCCATACTCACATTAATTTACAAAGCACACTTCTTTCTAATTCAGTATTCTGCAGGTTCTACATATCTCCTATGCACACAAAATTGAAGATTAGGTCTTCAAAAAACTTTTAGTATTAACATACGCACGTTTAACAATATTTAACTTTGGAAAAATTAATATTTTCCTACCTTTCACAATTTTTGTTTTGGTACATGTGTGGATTGAGAATAATAATATTGAATAGTTTCTACTTGCATGTAGCACAGAAGATAAGTAGCCGTTCTACATTACCGATCATTTATCGACCAAACATATGATAAATGTACCACCTAAGCACTTGTTAACTATTATTTTCATCGCGCTTGCCCCCCAGACGAGACCTCAATTATTTACGATATTTAATATATTTTGGACTTACATTACGTTTAATTATTGTAATTTTATAGTGTGATATTGTTTTACCTGTCAAAATATCAAATTTTCATACTATAAGTATTGCCATTAATGTAAAAAACTTTATATTTCAGTCAGCGAATCTTCCATTCTTTCACCGCAAACACTGTTTTCTGTATAATTTTTCTTTTACAACGTCAATTTTCAAGATTTTAGGAAGTAAAACTATCTCTATAATAAAACAGATTCATTTAATGCAAAGAAGAACTAAAATCGTCTAATAATAACTATGTTATAAGCAAAATCACCTTTGCTCCACTGGTCGGCGCTGCCCCCCCCCCCTTACCCTATATACATGCTGTTATGCTGTATGCGCGCGACGGTTCAATATCGCGCTTCGCGCTCGGATATTTATTCTTTGCGTTTGTAATGCTTGAAGAAAACCTTATCAAAAACATCTCTTTTAGATGGCAGTATTTATATGCGTCTTCATATTCTGAATTGCCTACTCAATTAAGTATAGTCAAAGATTAAGTTTCTCAAAGCTCTGTAGGCCTTGAGGTACACATTCTTATCGTGACACTCACGCTGCACGTTCGATTTTCGACAGACATTTGTAAACATGTTTTGTTGAATCTTTTTTTTCTCGTAATTTTCGTCGTTTTTCCACACATTTTAATTTTATTACTTTATTTTTAATGTTATTTTTCACGAATAAAATAAAAAGTAGTCATCCTATCAAGAAGTGATTCTTAACGAAATTGTAGATCTTTTTTGGGATAACAATTTTTGTTAATTCATCTTTTTTCGTATCCCACATAGTTTGTCCACGAAATGAAATTTTTGATTATTTTTTGTGTAAACAAAATTTAAATTTCAGATTTTTCAAAAAAATCCAAGAATTTGTTGTGATAATCTTGCAGTACTTTAAAAAAGAAATGTTTTTCTTCTTTTAACTTTTTTCATATCGTGTGTTTTTTGGCTTAAAATTTTGAATTTCATTTGATTTAAAAATTTGTGCAAATGCTATAACTCTGAGAATTTTCTTTTTATGGAAAAAAGTCATTAGGATAAATTCTTTGTTCTTTTTAATTCTATAAATGCCCCTGCATAGAATTTTCCAGTTCAGAAAAAAGTGGTCTCACAAATTTTCAAATTGCGCTCACTTTTTAAATTTTTATCAGAAATGGCTGGTTAACAAAATCGTTCTTTCTTTTAGGACCTAAAAAAAGTGTGCCGAAGATGGATTTGATCCGTTCATTTTTTCGAGAGTTATCGTGTTTACGGACAGACAGACGCTATCGTAAAAATTTGATTTTCGGATTCAGGGGGTCTCGAAACGTGGAGATCCGTTGAAAAACCATGATGTCAAATTTCGGACAATTCTAATACTTTCTCAATCATAAATGCTGAGAATGTAAACATTTTTACAATCACTTTATATGCAATTTACAAAAATTTGATTTAAAATGATTTAATTAAAATATCTAATTTTCCTATCTGAAATTTAACAATTTTAGGCATTTCTAATTTTAAAGCTTTATTAGTTTGATTTTTAAATGTCCAATGCACACGCAGAAAAAAGAACCTTACATTTTACTGAAAACCAAGTAAAATCTACCGATCTTTCTAGTATATCTTTCTAGTATATGGACAATATGATAGTTCTGTAAACGTTACAATTATAGGCAAATCAGTATGACTATCAATGATGGTTACTAGTACCGATTTTCAAGCGGTGCTGACCTGCGGATCCATGGACATAGGAAACACGGGACTAGGCATGCCATCCTAACTTGGACAAACGGGGTTGAATCCACGGGAGGGGGGAGAATTCCATGAGTGGGGAGAGCCGCCATCTTACGATGTGCCATTTGATTACGCGCACGAGCATTTTTGCCGACAAACTGTGCATGAAAATATAAACATGTGGGCGCTGCCATGTTTGTCGTGGGACATCAAAAGGTGGCGGACCTCCCCCCTCATTGCATCACCCTCGCAATGGCATGCCTAGTCCCTTGTTTCCTATGAACATGTGCGGATCAGTAGATTTTACCGATCCAGTCGCTATTCTGTACAGTTTCTGGATGCTGCAATTACGAATTATCATGTCATTTTAACGCATAATATAAAGAGATCTGAATTATGTTATCGGCGTAGACTACAGTTAAGACAGCACTATAAATTGTGAAAAGGTATTGCTAAAAAATAATAAATAAGCGCACGGTTATTTCTTATAAATGTTTTCGGATATACTTATAATTAATCGTTATTTGTAAGTTATGATGCTTATAATACAATTAAAATTTCGCACACAATTGGTGGGATTCTAACGCATAAACCTAAGCACGCAAGTCAACAGTCTTAACCAATACACTAGTATACGAGTTGCGTTCTGTAAAATAATTTTGAAATGCATTTGTAACTGAGTGTGGTGACCTCGGGAACGACTTCTGAATACGCAACCATGCCATCGCGGCACACAACAAAAGTTCTAGCATTCACATCATATCTATATGTCAGCTGAATCAGTCACGGAACAAAAACACGTTTTGCTCCAATAAACTCTCAAGTGTACGCGATCTGTGAATAAGTTGTGCCATCCAAAATTGTATTATTTTTATAACACCCCTTCCTTGCGAAGTGGGAATATGTAGTAATGTGACGACTGTCACAGATATGTCAAAAAGGAATGTTTTTTAGGTGTTGCAATCCATTCATTGCCGATTGCGTCGTGAATACACCCGGTGCTCCGCGCGGATAGGTTGCGTTGCGACTTTAGGGGCGAGTTAAGTAAACCGGTCGGATCGGTAGCATGTACTGATCTTTCGGTAATGTCTACTGCACTACTATTGTAATCCCGTTTCAGTGGATTTGACATGTCGTTTAGTATGTAATACGAGGAAGTAGAGGTTTATTTTACTGAAGGATAACCGTTGAATTAACTTTAACTTCATTTTGATATTTACGAAATGCTAAGTGATTTTGACATTTTCACCCCCTTATTAATAGCAGTTTATACTGTCACGGTTACAAGAAACACTTTACAATTCTTGATAAGTAAATATTACATTTCTTTTTTCTGCGTGCAAAGTAATTGAATTTTGGAACATTTAATTGAAATAAATTTTATCTCTAGTTAAACTTATTTTTAATCGTTCATTTCTCAGTAGATGAAATGCAGTATTGGATGCTTGGACAGTTTCACATTAACGACATTTGAAATCGTTAAATTTCGGCAAATAAAATAAGCCCAGGGTGAAGCCAATTTGTCCAGTTTTGAAGTAGATACTGGAAAAATAGTCAATGTTCTTGTGCTCACTTTAAAGCTATTATTTAATTGTATCACGAAAGCTTACCAGTATAAATTGTAGAAATATTCTTTCCGAATTGCAAGAACTTGAAGTTGTGATAAAAAACTTGGAAAAATTTAAAAATATTTTAAAATATATTGTATTAAGTTAATTGATTAATATTTAACGATATTAAAAGAAATTAATGATTTTTGACTTGTTATATTCGAAAGGGCTAAAATTTCAGCTTTCATTGCCAATAAAGTATAATGTGACAATTTATAATTTTAAAGTACTTAAATTATGTTTAAGGAATCAAATTTGACAAAGTTTCAGCATAAAAGGGTTTTAATTTCATAACTTGAATTAAAAAATGACTAGTCTGCACAAAACTTTCCTTGTCTACTTGAAGGAAGCAGACACTTGCCTCTCTAGAAAATCATTTTCATTCCGTCTTAAAAAATGAAAGATTTTTTTTTTAATTCTGAGAATAATTTCGATTAATTATAAAGTAAAGAATAATTGAAGTTTTCGCTACTTTTTCTCTCGAAATCTAATTGATTAAAAAATGAAATGTAGCTAATAAAGTCAATCATATCTTTTCATGTTCATAAAACTTTAGTTACTTCATTTAATTGAATACTTTTTTCTGAGTAAACTTTTTGTGAGTAAAAAGTATATCGTTAGGTCAATATAACTTTAAGCGTTGCGCAAAAGCATAAAAGTATTGTTCAATTTTTTAAAGGAACTTAATTAAATATTAATTGAGAATAAACATATTTTGTTCAATTTGTGGATTATGGAATTTCAGTTTGAATTAGTATAAATTAACAGGGAAATATGGATTAATAATTAATGATATAATTATCCTTTGGACGAGGTAATAGCTGTAGGTAAACGCTTTAGCTAAGAACACGTTGTTACCGATGTTTTATTGATCGAGAATGTTCTGCGTTACCGGCTACCAGGCTTCATTCATGATTTCAGACAGGGCTGCAGCTGATGGGATTATCCTTCCTCTATACGAATGGAATACGTAACGGACAATTCACTATTGTAATTTCAAAAGTAAATTATAACTTTAGGAACCTTGATATACTTCAATTTAAAAAAACGGTCATTTTTCAATCGGGTTTTCTCACTTTTTCTTATCGTGCAGCTTCATTTGTCGGTTGGAAATGAACGATTATTTAATTTATATATTTTTTGCGTCAAATCTTTGTTTATATTTTCACTTTTGGAAGAAAAATTTACCCCTCTCTCTTTCTCTTGCGGACATAGAAGCGTTCGATAAGATTCCATTCATCATTGAGTGCTGTTAGTATGCTCGCTTTGTCTTTCATTAAAGAGTTTCACACAAAGTGTCCTTATATTGGTAACTCTTTGTCACGAGATTTAATCCCACACTTTCGTTCAAGTGTTGTGCCCCCTTCATAAAGAGTGGCTACTGCTTTTAAAGTGTGGTGACAAGAAGGGTTTTACGGCAAGAGATAGTTTACAATTCTTGAAAGAGCATATTTAGTCCTACAGAGATGGCATTGAAGTCTGTCAAATCAGGTACTCGAAAGTCTTGGATTTTCATATAATTCTACAAAATTCGTAAAATTAAAAAAAATCAGCCGTCTGCATTTGTATTCAGAATCCATATAAGCATAATGCTGAAGTTTTGTGAAAAAATCCTGAACGGAAAAAAGAAAATTATAAATATGATAACATTTTAAATAAAATTATAACTTAAAAAGTTTATTAAATTCTAGAGTTTTCAATAGCTTTTTCGAACAATTTCCACAAACCCATTTTTGTGGAATCGATCAACAGAAAACCAACAGAAGAGGGTGAAGGGTGGCAACCAATATCTAAGGAACAAATTCCCGACTTTTCTGAAATTGCATCAACTTTTGTTTTGTCGTTGAGACTTAACAATTCAAGCTTTCAAACGTGTAATACTTCTTAAAGAAATTAATCTATTAAACCATTTCAAAGAACTGCCACATTTTAAAATCTAAAAAATCAGAAAATGTCTCAAATGAGAATTTCATGAGCCTTTTCATTAAGACGAAAAGGGGTTAGAATTGAATTTCAAATTTAAAAAATATTAGCTCTAATAATTAAAATCTGGAAAGTTTTATATTCCAAATGTTTCAAATTGAATATTTGCTAAGGGGCCATCCATATACCACGTGGACAATTTTTCACCATTTTTTGACCCCCTTCCCCCCCTCGTGAACAACCGTGGAATTTGGACAACTACCCCCCCCCCCCCTGTACTTTGTCCACGTGGACGTATTTTATGAAAATATAGATATTATTAGTCTTCAAAATGTCCGGGAGGTCGCGACAATTCCATGGACGTCATTTGAGTACCCACTTAAATTTCAGATTCTTTTGTTTTCATACGTCAACAGTTCGAAACTCGTTGACTGGCTAACAGCTGCTGGTGCATTTTGCAACAATTTATCGTTAGTTAATGAAAAGGACAAAACTTTCATCCGGTTGCTGATTAAAATGTCAGTCAACTTTGGCACTACTCAGGAGCTGCCAGTCAAATTCTTTGTTAGTTGTTTGCATCAAAACAATCGTCCACAATGGGTTTGAAGAGTACTAAAATCACGTTTTCTCACTCGAATTTTTGACATGTTTGACAGATTCCCACTTGACTTTGGCACCACTCAGAAGCTGCCAGTCAAATTCTTTGTTAGTTGTTTGCACCAAAACAATCGTCGTCAATGGATTTCAGGAGTACTAAAATTACGTTTTTTCACTCGAATTTTTGACGAGTTGAACGATAAATTGTGGCGAAATACATCAACAGCTGTTAGTCAGTCAACAAATTTTGAACTATTGACTATGAAAACAAAAGAATTTGAAATTTTAGTGTGTACTAAAATGACGTCCATAGAATTGTTGCGAGCTCCTGGACTATAAAAAGTCCATGAGGAGCGATAAATTGGCTGAAAAAATTTGAATTAGCTTAGGAACATGAGCTTCAACATGATTTCAATTTCAAAGAAAAAGTCGTGAAAAAAATAAAAATAAAAATTATATTGTGCGTGAGCACAATATAAAAATGGGAGTATACCTAGAGTATACCTTGTCTCATTTCTGTATATTTTCCACAGGTTTAGGGAAATTTGTGTCCATGTGGATTCTAGCTCGACCCCCCCGGTCGCCCTCGTGGACAAGCGTGGAATTTTGCCATACCCCCTCCCGCCCTAAAGGGTCTACGTGGTATATGGATGGCCCCTAACGTAAAGTACTAAGTATTTAATAGTTTTGTATTTGAAGTGCTTATATTGTACAATATCAATTGGAAACATGGTTTTATTTAAAAATATTTTTGTCAGGTTTTGCACACTTATTATTTTAATTATTGTAAAAAAATTCAATAATTTTAATGGTATGAAAAATAAATGAAAAGAATTTGTACTGAATATTTCGTGGACTGAATTCAGCTAATCGTTATTATGATTTACAAAAATTTGAGATTTTGGCTATAACAGAAGTAAACCAACAAAATCGAAAAAACTATGGATAATTAAACGATTAAAAATTAAGAGAATTAACATAAACTTTATACTATCAGCTTCAAAAATAAAATAATTTTAAAATATCCCTAAAAGTAAACAAATTTAGCTTCCGACATTGTAAAGTCTCAAAGATTTAAAAATTTGATGTGCTTCAAACTGTGCAATTTTCAATTAAAATATTATCCGGAACAAAATGGATGGAAAAGAGTTTTATAAATTTCATGTAAATTGGTTGAAAGTTCAGGTTAATGATGCTTCACTTGATGCTCATCAAAAATCATAATGCAAAATCACAAGACCAATTTAAACGAAAAGTCTTTTACATTAATATTTGTATTGATACCTTTGATAATAATATATTACATCATAAGTAGGGTTAGGGACGTCTTTATCGCAAGGAGGTCAATATTCGCAGGTCGAGAACTAAAACCATGGCTGTGGGCCATGGGTTTTTTGTTGTCCAGCTACGTAATTGCTGATAATTAAAGGTTTCATGGAGTCTATTTTAATTATATTATAATAATATGCTTATAACATGGTGGTTTTGAATAAAAATAGTTTTAAAAAATCTAGCCCCATTCCTCAGAATTTCCTTGTCTCAAAATATTCCTGGGAATTTGTCGATTTTCCGGATTTCCCAATTCAGTAACCAAGTTGTTCACTAATCACTTGTAATTACAAAATTTTGGCACTATGGGCACGAGAAAATAGGACTCAGGAGAAATATCTAATTATACTTTGAAAATTTTCAATGATCTTACTTATGGGCCTTTTTAAAGGGAACAATATATTTTCTTAATATTTAGAACATGAAACATTTTTTATTTAAAAATGTTGTTTTTTTATAAATTTTGTGCTTATCACTTTTTACGAAATTTAAAAAATCATACAATTTTAATGAATGATAGCTTACTTTCCCGATGAAAAAGTTATCTACAACTTCAATTAATTTAGTTTTTAATAATAACATATCGAGGGGCTTACAACTTAACCGATAGAGTATACGCTGACTTCAAGTTTTGATAAGAAGCGACGAGAAAAAAAGTTGAGTAGAACAAAAATATGTTGTTATATGAACAGTTTTGTGTTAAAAATAAAATCTTTCTCTTTAAGCTTGAGCGACATATGCATATTTTAAAATGCAACTGTTATAATCAGAAAACTAACGAAACTGCAAGTAAAGGTCTTTCGAAAATAAATCTTACTCTCGATCTCAGCCACCCCGTTCTCAGCCTTCCCAGAACTGCTGACTTCCGTAGCTTCTCAAAGGAAGCAGGGCGAGAGTGTTTGCGGCAGTCGTCTTGGAAAGGCCGTAGTGCGCGAGTACTAAGTCAAGTATCGTGCGTAACATAATGCATTCCAGTGTGGAACGGTTCAGGCGGCCCTGACTGTTTACGTTTCGATCACCGAATTCAGAATTCAGTCCAAGACTATTGAGTGCAAATCCCGACACTGGACTGAAAGCGATAGTTTGGTGTAGTATTTTTTAAAATGCTATTCATAAATTACATAACAGTTTTTTTGGGGAGGGTAGAAAATGTCATAATTTTGTTCCGAGTTGTTAGATGAAGTAGGGGAGAGCAAAAGTGACAAGAAATGTTACGTAATTTATTGATGGTCCTTTGCAAAATAAAATTGTATAGTTAGTTTGAAAATTGATTGAAAAGGAAAAACTGCACGTAATGAGTAAATTGCATTTCTACAACTGAAGGTATCACTTTCATCAAGAATTCTCTTTCACTCTCTTTCAGAATTGAATGGAAGTGCATTCTATCCATGAGCGATAAAATATAATTCCCCTAAGACCTAATTTATCGTGACGAACTATATGATAGTAGTTTCATGTAGATACAATATTCTGCGCAGGATGATTAATTTATTTTTACGGCCGATGCAGAGTCAGGCAGGCCCGATGTTGCTGATACGAAACTCTACTGCCTACAGTACGAAATAAGTTTTAACAGCGGGTACCTACCTACTTTATACAAGCTGGTACAGTCAATTAATTGCTTATGTAGAGTCGCATACAAGAAGCGTCAACTGACGATACTCCTTTAGAACGCCAGCAGGTTTACGTGACCCAATCCGCCGCCGCCGCGGTTAGTTGACCTGGTTTCTTGGTCGATTCCTTCGATCAACCGCAGCAAGGTCGATGACAGTTTTGATGAAACGAGCGTCAGTCTTGACGCATTGGGCAAAAAGGATCTCCTAAACTTGTTCCAGAACAGCCAGCATTCCATTCCTTCCCCTCATTCTCTTAATAAAAGTACTTACGTGCTTATCAACTACTGCAGTCTAGCTCACAGACACACGAACTTGGTTTCGAGTTGAGCTGCATTCTACTGTCACAAAACTAAGAAGTCACTCATTTTTTCACTTCATTTTAACTTTTCTAAAAACAAAGAAACTTTCAATCGGTGCTATGGTCAAGTCAGATAATTTTGTTTAGGTTGACCAACGGACCGGATTTACCCACACCTTTTTTAATTTATCGGGGGTTTTGTTTGGGGTTTTGGATGTAGAGTATTGTTTTTTTTATTTAAGAAAATATACGATCCTTGGGCGGGCACATTCCTATTGTGCAATGCGCTAACGGGGCTTCGCGTCAAGATTGAGTGTGGCTAGGGCGCGCGGGTAGACTATCGAGCTATCACTATCACTTTTGCATCCCCGTGTTATATCTTTGCAAATATTAATTGAAATTTTTTTAAATTAAGTAAATGTCTTGCTTTTGATAACATTTTCTAAAATCATAACAGAATTTTCGACTATACTCATTAAATATTGACGAGTCTTCAATTGAACATATTCAAAGTTAAAGAAATTTCTATTAAAAATCTTCAAAACTGAACTATTTTAAAAATAAACGCTCTACATCCCATATCTTTTAAATATAAAATATAAAAATTGAGTAATCTGCAATTCTAAATATATTTTTGGAATTAAAGAATTTTAGATTGTACATCTTCAAAATTGTAGAATTTTGAATTATGATTTTTAAATTTGCAATTAGGAATTATGCTAATTTTCCGTTTTATGATTAAAACTTTTGTAATTTTAATGATTTATATATGAAATTTCTTAAATTTGGATGATTTAAAATAAAAAACTCTTGAGTTTTGACAAAATTAAAAAAATTTTAATGAACAAAATGAATAAATTTCAACTCATACTGCATCTTGGTGCAGTATGCGTTGGATGCACTAATTTTGCGGAATAAATTGTAGAATAAGTTACTTTTAGCTAAAATAGTAATAATAAAATAATTATTTGAATTATTAATGTTTAAACAATAAACAATATTATTATCAAATAATTATTAGATTTTTGAATGTTTTTGCCCTTCTAGATTAAGTATTGACTGATTTTGCTATGCTTTGAAAATACCTTATTTTCAGACAAGCATAAGAAATATTTATATTAAATTTAATGTGTGGTTGGTAATGTTCCTTGAAAATATGTACTTTTATCTTCAATTTAAGAAAAAAGTACAACTTCGATAATTACAAAAAAATGACAATTTAAAAAAAAATGAAATTTAAAAATTGTTTGTTCAAATTAGTTTTATCATCATTGCATTTCTCAGTAATTTTTACCCCAAAAAATATATATTGTACGTTGCATTTAGTGTATTTATGCACGAGTTATTAAAATTTATGAATGCGAAATCCCAAATCGCACAAGTGTAGTAAACACGTATGTGCAAATGGATTGTGGTATCCACGGGTTAAACGCTATGAATTTGTTAATTGTAGGCGCATTACACAGGCCGACAAAATTTGACAAAGGTCCGGAACCAGAGACCAGACCTAGTATACCCGAAGGTTTTTGCTGCGCTGAATCCGAATCCGACCTCAGA
>NC_046663.1:111515906-111525066 GCF_010883055.1 Belonocnema kinseyi
CGGAGTAGGTAACAAGGATCGGGGGTTAAGGAAATTGGATTGTAGGGGTTTAACCTCAATGATACGCACGTAACCGGGTTTGGGGGTAGAGGAAATCGGGTTGATGGAATTTTTCTGAGGTCAGATTCGGATTCAGCGCAGCAAAAACCTTCGGGTATAGTAGGTCTGGTCTTTGGTTCTGAGAATTGTTGGCCTGTGTTATTCTAGCCAACGAACTGGACCTTCATTTTGGGATTGTAAAAATGTGAATCAAGCGTTAACTTGATTCGTCAAATATTTCAGAAGTTAGCTTGCTACAACATTCAGGTAACCACACATAATAAACATGCATATAGTAGGATACCGACTAAATTTTGTAATTTTTGTACTCCGCGAGTTTCAAAACGCAAAATTCTGTTAAAAACTAGTGATCGGAAATTTCTACGATTCGATTACCCCCTCACGAATGTGAATGGAAAAGTGCTGACAAAGTCAAATCTATTGACTTTCTTCAAAATTGTTGCCCAATTAAAAATATTTTAAGTTTATGTTTTAATGAATATTCGTCTTATTTCTGTATGTGATAAGTAGGAATTTTTTTTCGTAAAAAGATGGGTAAATTAAGCATTAGGTGAATAAAACATGATAAACATATTTTTAGAAAAAAATGAGTTACACATAGTTATGGTATTTTCAGGACTCCAGGAATATTATTATTAACCGTTAGTTCTTAAAAAATTCCAGCTCAATAAAATTTGGCTTTAAAAATATTTTAATCTTCAAAACATATCATTTGAGTTTTTGTATTTTATACTACAGCTTTCGATATGCTATAAAAACTGAATAAATCTAAGCTTATAGGTTAAATAATTCTATAATGTTGAAAAATTTGTCATAGTTAGAGGAACATTAATACGTACACGTCACGCGTACTAAAACATACTACATTAGTCGCATAACAGTCGCGCAATAGCGAATTGCATTTGTGTTTATGCTGTATTTTTATTTTTTGCATGCAATATAAAAAATATATTGTGATAAAATTTGCAATTTCAAAAGATAATTTTTTATCTGAAATATAATTGCTTAAAAAAACTTTCTAATAATCAGAATGCATGCATATATACATAAGAATTATAAATAATTAATTAAATGCAAGATTTAATTGTTATGAATAATTAATAAAAACAAATACTTCAGTCATTTTTAATATGAAATCACAAAAAAACAGAAGATAAACATTACATCGATTTCCGACGAAAGATTCGCTGCAACAAAAATTAACTTTACAGGATAAACTTTAAAGAAATATCGGTTTAACCTTTTTTTTTCTATGACAACACATGTATTTTGCAAAAAGCGAAGTTGTCAGAATAAAACTTTATCCCTCTAAAAAATTTCTTGCAATAAATTTTATCATTACTTTATTCTGTGATATATTTGATTGTATATAACGAGTAAATTAAGCAAATTTCGTATTTTTCAATAAATGCTGCTGGAAGCTAGTTAATGATAATATTCAATCAAAATTGTGAGCAAACAATTAGGTTGGCAATTTTTATACACCATTTTTTAAAGAAATATGCAACTGTAACTGTTTCTTAAATGTGTGAGTGCTTTCTTTACTCTAATTTTTTTCATCCTATCATATTGCATTCATATTGCAAGAAAAAATTTTGGGGAAAATTCAACAATTATTATTGTTATTAACAAATAGCATAAACAAATAACATACATGAAAATTTATTTGAGGAAAAATAGTTTTCCTCATCAAACTTTTTAGAAAGACATTTAATATTAAACGTAACATGAAGCACTCTTGCCGAAAATAAAAACCTACAAAATGTATAATTACATAAAATTATCTATAAACTAGCTACCCTATAATATTATTTGTATAATGTGCATCCTTAATAACAATATTTAGAATTATGTTTTTTGTATAAAAATTGTAATTATGACAATTTTAATATTTTTAATATTTTTTATCGCGTAAATTATTGATCAAGAATTAATATTAACTCACCTTCAACAAATCATTGAAGAAAATTTCATAGGAAAAATGATTTTTTTCAACTAAGAAATATGCATTTTATTCATTTAGTTGTAAGTAGCAGTTCAATTTGAGTTATTTCGAGAACCATTCATTGTTTATAACAATAATAAATTTGAACAAAAGAAAACACTTTAAAAGTTTACTTTAATTTATGATTAGTTATTACAGTTTAGTTGTGGTTTAATTTTACTTTATCTAATGGTAAAATTAAAATTCCATGTTTTAATTATAATTATAAACAATAAAATATCCACATTTTTTTCTCCTGATTCTCCAGTCCACAGTTTTATTGAATTTGATTACTTCGATACTCTCTAATAGCACCTACTTTTTCCTTTTTTTCAAGCCCTATATCCTACTTTATCCTCTTTTTCAAGTCTCATCGTCCTACACTCAGAAAATTAGCCCTAGTCACCCTAATTGTATTAGGCTATTAGTTTTCATTCTCTCCTGATACCCCTTTAACCCCATGTCAAATCCAGTTCTAACAAGTGCTTGAATATAGTTCATATGTTCAATAAAAATACTTCAATATAATGAGGCGGTAATGGGGAACGGTATAGGAGTGATATCTCATTATTTAGAAATCTTATATTGGTATTCTGGGTTAAAAATAATGCAATGAACTCAAGATATTGTTCGGGATATGATGGAGTATTAAAGAGCTTTTGTTCTCCAACTCCAGATCGGATAAAACTAGGGAAATCCTAGGAAATTTAAATTATTTAAAAATGAATAAATGGAAAGCATATCGACATTCACTAATTCAATAAGAAATAAATGTAACTAATTATTAGTCTAAAATGATTTGTGGTGAGTAAACTTTGATTTTTACGTTACGCTATTTGACTTATAAACAATTAGCTTATTTTCAATAATCGTTGTAGAAAGAAAGCAGCCCTAATTCAACTAACAATTAGTTAAATTTGTCTAATTCGGACTCAGATATCTGGTATATTGGGAAATTCACAAATTTATGTTTAAAAATATTTTTCATTTTAAGAAATAATTTAAGATGAAGTACCAATAAAGGATAACTTGCATTAAAATCTTTTAAAATAGCAAGTGAATTAGTATACGTTAGTTTAAATGTTCTTTTTCACAAAAAATTATTTTCTTAATTTATTAATGCAGAAGATCTATTAGAGACTACAATTTTTTAGTAGAATTTGGAAAAAAGCAATTACAAATTTAAAAATATATCATTTTTATTTATTTGTATTCTAATGTTATAAATTATATTTCATTGTGAAAATACACTTCCATTCTATTCAAACAAAACTTTTGATGTTTTATAGGTTTCGGTTTTTTTTCATTATATTGTCATTTTATTCTTATGATCTAGCTTCTTCTAGGCCTTATTATTTAGAAAGTATAGCATTATAATGTACTGAATATGAAAATCAATTTTATGCATTAAACTCGCTCCGATTACACGTCTTTACTCAAACTGTAAGCCTAACCTGCGCATACATTTTTCCGTCGTCCAGACGTTGCAGCCCTAATAGACCGGGGGCTCACAACGTAAATGGGAGCGTGATACGGATAAGGCCAATTTTCACATGAGATGTTCGTCTGATGATGGCCTTATCCGGATCACGCTCCCATTTACGTTGTGAGCCCACGGTCTATAATCCGGGGCCCAATCAGGTCCCGATATGGCAAACGTATTACCGATCGGGACTCAACCTGAGCTCAACCTCACGACTCGATTACAGATCGGGCCCAGATCGAGGCTTGCATTTCATATCCCATCCGGACCAGATCAGGACATTTCTGCACGGGAAAATATTTAGATAAAAAATACTGCCTATTAAATTTGTATTGCCGTGAATAAATTAAAAAATAAAGGAAACTGTGATCTATTTTGTTTTAGCTTTGCAATACCTAATTATGCTATCTAATTATGCTTTTGCAAGGTTACCTTATTCGGCACTATTTTCTGGTTAAACAAATTAGGTGAAAATTTAGGTGAGAGCTTTAAACTAAAGCAAAATTCGATTTTTTTATACCTTGGAAAAGAGAAGTACCCACTATGGTTTCAATACACGTGAGTGAAACTCAAATTTAACTCAATTACCGTTTAACTTATGCAATAAATTCAGTGAATTTAAGTATCATTACGTTCTTGCTTAGTTAAGAAATAATGTAAAATATGCACCTTCACATTATTTGAAATAAATTAATTCTTTAAAGATTTTTCTATTAAGGTGAACATGATTTTAGCATAACGAAAATTGAGAAGCGTTCATCTCGGTCAGTTAGGCTTATTCATGTCCTAGAATTTTTACTTTAAGAAATTCTTATCAGAGCTCCATAATATAAAGTGAACACTAAAACATAAGAATAAATATTGAGATTTAAGAAAAAATCTCTTTTTTAAATGAATCCGTTTTTCTTCTATCATATTCTTTTCCATTATTAAACGAAGATGAAATTCTTTTATAGACTTTTTTCGATGAAGAATGAACCTCGCACTAATGTTTTAATACAAAAAGAAACTATGTAGTGGCAGTTGCCGAAATGCAATAAAAGTTGAGCATTGCGATCTGTCTTATTAAAATTTAAAACCGTAAATTTTATATTGATTCACTTTATGATTTTAGGACACAAATTTAAAACTTTTAAAAAACTTCTTTCTTTAATACTTAATTTAATTTCAATTTACAATATCAAAATTTGTATGAGAAGGTCAATAAAGATACTGCAGGAAATTATAATTTTAATTATAATGATTCGGCAAGTGAATACTTCCATAAAAGCAAGAAATGAGTGACTCAAAGAAATGACATATTGTGCTTTTTATTGGCAAATTTTACACAGATTTCTAGTACAGACACATACACAGTAGAATTTCCGAGTGCAATGTACAGATTTCAGAGAAATTCGACTCTGCGTTTGACACTCGATAAAAAAGCGAAAGATTTCAGGAATGGACAACTTCCAAAGTATTATTTTTAATGTCCGAAGAGCTGCAGAGCCACCGCGCTTGGCTTACATCCATGTCGCGTTGCGGACTGCGCGTCGATGACCCATATTCGTTGATATTTATTAGAGCATCTTTAATAATATACACGAAGGTCCTAATTAAGCAGGTGCACGATAATTAATATGAATGAATATTGATAAGGCCTTTGATGTTTCTAATTACGTTCTACAAATAAATTATGCCCCAGAAAACAATACCAACAATTTGTTGAGAAAAATAATTCCTAACCTCGATAGTTTCCCGGAGCTAAGAACACACCTATTTTTTCGATCACGGAGAAACCTCTGGTTTAAACTAACCCAATACTTTTTTTGATCGTGTACCATTCTGCAATGACTGTATCATTTTTTTAAATGCAAAGGTATACTTACGAGCCGATAGAAATAATTCATGCAAACTTAAAATATTCTTGATGTCTTTAACAAGTTTAAAAAAATGCACAAAATTTGTTTTAAAACAAAATTTTAATAAAAAATTGTAATTTTTTTAACTTTGAATATTTGAAGATAAAAATGTATATCCAAACTCTCAAATTATGCTAGAATAATGAAAAAAATAGTTCTATATTGAAGCTTTCCAAAAAGATATTGTTTTAAAGTTTGAAACTGGTACATTCTTTTATACAAGCCTAAGAGACCTCCCACTTTTCAAAATTTCTTTGAAAATTTCTGGATCCGAAATTTCTTGTGGATGAAATTGACCTAGTGTGTTCTCCGAAGGATAATCATATTTAGATATATCTACATCCCATATCTTTAAAATTTAAAATATAAAAATTGAGTAATTTGCAATTCTAAATATATTTTTCCTCTAGAATCAAACCAAAGGGCCTATGACAAAGCCACCGAACGCGTCCTCGGGTTGCGGATAGAGGGTCCCTGTACCAAGGGTTTCTGCTGAATATGGTTACAAAAATAAATAGGCAGTCGCAGACAATTGTCCAGGGATGGTCCCGAAGGAATTAACCCCCAAGCGGAGGTGTGAAAACCGTGCCGAAAGCTGAATGGCACCTGGGTGAGGTTCTAGATCGGTGACTCTGGGATACCGGGCGACCTCTCAGAGTACACAGCCTTATCTTTGCATGCGGGGCTATAAAAGGATGGACGAACCCCTTTCCCTAGCTTCTCATGAGAAGAACAATGACAACACCAAACATAGTTGTAGTAAATGCGGTTCAAAACAACAGAACGCGCAGGGCTCCGGACAATGGATCGGCCAACAATGCCGACCAATCTAGAGCTGGGGGAGCCAATTAAAATGGATTCAATGCGATGGATCGGCGGGATCTCGCGACCTTTGGGTGGACGGAGCGACTGAATCACGACCTCCTAGAGTGCTGCGATGCGAGTGTGGCCCCTGAACGGGGTTACATGGCACGGCTGCATGCTCTGTGGTGCGAGAAACACCCGGAACTATCGCACTTTTCGCAGCAACGTCTGCGAAACCATGCTGAACTACTCCGAAAAAGAGGCTATGTAAGCGGAACGCCTACTCTACCATAGCTAGAACAAGCCGGCAACATAGAAAGAGAGGCGACACTAAGACCAACCGCGGGCAGGCATCCAATAGAGGAAGAGCGATGCTTTATGACCCGGAGAGACATCAACACCAAGGTTTCTCTCAAGCCTAAAGCTCTGGCTGAAGTGGATGACGAGCTTCGTGGACATTTTTCCGGAGAATCCAAACTCTGGCCTATCAATTATTGTGTGTATAATGCAGCGAGAGCCTTGGCCGATGCGAACCGTGAAACAAAATCAACGGTTGATCATAAAACCAAAAGACGAATGCATCAACTTGCCATAAAGATAGGCTGGGCAAGACAGTACGCGTCCCGCATTCAGTGTGTGATTGACTACATCACATCTGGCAGAAATTTTACCGCCAAGGTTCGAAAGTTCGCGCGCGAACTCCGGACCCATTAGAACATACTTAAAAAAGCTGCTGACCATCAGGCAGAATATTGTTGAGAGAATACGGATACTATCTGACGCTAAGAGAAGTCTAGAGCGGAGGGAGAGGTGGGTCAGAGAAAATCAACAGTTTCTCTCTGACCCAGCTCGACTTTTCCAAGACCCTCCAGTTACTTTCGAACACCCACCCAAACCAGAGGAGGTCGAAGTATTTTGGAGAGAAGTCTACGAAGTGCAGCATGGACTGGACGAAGACTCAGAAAATAATAATAGCTTCATGGAGTTATGTGTTGCCCTCATAACACCTGATAAAAAATGCCCACCCATCACTACCAAGGAGGTTAAAAAAGTATTAAGACGGATGAAGAACTATTCCGCACCGGTAGCAGATTGTATCAAAACCTTCTGGTGGAAGAAGTTTTCTTCAACCCATCAGCATTTGACCCGTATTTTCACCTCATATTTGAAGTCGGAAGAGCCGATTCCAGAGTGGTTGGTGGAAGGGCGCACAATACTCCTGCCGAAAATGGGCAACTTAGCTGACCCGAAGAATTACAGGCCAATAACTTGTCTGAACACACTTTATAAGATATTCACAGCTATCCTAAATAATAGAATTGTTCGGGCAATTGAACCTATGTGGCAAGAAATGTATGAACAACGAAACTCAAAGAAAGGCGTAGCCGGATATCGATAGATATCGATAGATGTGTCTGCAAAGATGCAGCATTCTACCAGCATGACCTATCGATGGCCTGGATTGATTATCGGAAAGCTTTCAATTCGACCTCCCATAGACTTATCATCTGTCTTTTGGAAATCTTAACTAGATTTACTATCTCATCTGGAAAAAATCGTGTGACAACGAACAAGGTCACCTTTCAGAGAGGTGTCTCTCAGAGCGACACCATGAGCCCACTCCTCTTTTGCCTTACATTATTGCCACTATCTCTAGCACTTCGCCATTCCGACGGGTACTTGTGCGGCAAACCTGCACATCGAAAGTACAAATGCATGCATCTTAAGTCTTCCGTTCCGCGACTGTACATCTCACGCCGTCAAGGTGGTCGCGGAATATTGAGTCTTCAATGTGTTCACAACAGGATTATTCTGGGTACAGCACATAGAGTTGCAAATGGAAGAGACTCTCTTCTTAAAATGGACAGGAATCACGAAGAAGTGGGCAAAGGAGCGTTTCTCTACAAAGCAGCGGAGGAGGCTGCTGAAATACTCGGACTTGACTTCAGTATTAGGGGTGAGCAAAATGCATAAAATCTTATCTATTTCGAGTACTCACTCCTGAAAGCCCGGATTAAGAAAGCACAAGAGAAAAACTTTCATGAAAAGCTCCTCGATAAAAGGATGCACGGTATCTTCCACAGAAATGTGAAGGATCAGTCAATGTCTTGTGAGCTAACGTTTGCTTTCCTTAAATAACTCGGATTGAAGTCTGGTACGGAGGGTTTCATTTTTGCATGTCAAGGCGGTGTCATTTCCACCTTAACATACCGTCGCCACATTTTGAGGGAAGACATTCCTGATAATAGCTGCAGGGCGTGCCATACACACCCCGAGCATTTAGCTCACATACTATCTAGTTGTCCAATTCACGCGGGAACGACCTACATTCAAAGGCACAATGCAGCACTAAGAGTGCTTTATTACCATCTCTATCACTCTTACAGCATTAACCTTAATATCGCTCCTCTAAATGCTCCTAGGGATATCGACTCAATTGTCGAGAATGGGAAGTGCCGTATATACTGGAACTTTATATTCTCGACAATTGTTTCTGTTGCTGACTCGAGGCCTGGCATTGTTCTTCTTGACTTCGAGAAGCGAGCCATGTTCGTTATCGAATTTTCAGCACCAGCTGACAAAAACATCGTAACCAAGGAAAATGAAAAGAAAGAGAGGTATCGAGACCTTATAAGGGAGTTGCAACGATTGCACTCGGAATATTCTGTTAAACTAATCGTCCTTATCATCGGCGCTCTTGGAGGTGCCAAGCTTTCACTTGCTAATGGCCTAAAAAGCATCCCTTCGTGTCAACAATATGCTAAAATACTTGCAGGAAAAATGCAGAAGGCGGTAATCCTTGGGTCGCTCCTCGTTCCTAGGATTCACGAGGCTTTTGCTGTATCGTCGTATTGATTCCTTTCCAGACTGTAACCACCTATCTCACGGTCGTGAGAGGTGGTTGTGGCTGAAATTTTACCGCGATTT
>NC_046663.1:111525166-111532235 GCF_010883055.1 Belonocnema kinseyi
AACGCGTGACTGTATTCACATGCTGCCAGTTTTATGATTATTTTCAAAAAATTGTTAAATTCTTGGAAGATAAAATAAATATACGTATAAACCAAGGTGAAACATTGGGAACATTTTGAAGTTTTATTTAGTCAATTATTAAATAATCATCCAGCCTTAGTACATTCAGCAGTTACTTTTCGGGATTTTAATAACATCGCCCTTGTGCCCAAGAGGGAATATTATTTTTATGACACAAATGCGTGATTTCAGCCCTTTTCGACGAAAATGAAGCAGGGCTAAAGCTCTACTTTTTGCGTAAATTATGCCGGTCATTCATGGAAGGTTACCATATATAATTGATCAAATTACCGTAAACTGTCAAAAATTACCAGAAATTTCTGAAAATTTCCAAAAGTTTATGTATGTTTTCATTACGAGTTATAGGCTCGCCTGCAACTCGTACTAAAAACATACACTCGTCGAAAAAGTCCCTCTTTTCCCCCACCGTGCATAATATACTATTTGTCAATGTATGCCACTACACTTTAAAATCATTAACTGACGACCGGGAAGCTCTTACTCAAGTAAAAATACTTCGACTTGAGTACGACTTGGAGTTCGTCTCCAAGACATTGATGTCTGGCTGTGTCTCAAAACTGAGTCGAAACATAGGCCTTCATCTTAATTTTATCGTAACGACAGGTAAAACGGCGTTTACTTGTCTCAAGTAGAGCCTTTTCGTGGCTAAGACGACGTTTACTTGTCGGAAGACGAGCCGAATCTTGGCTAAGATTTGTCGAACCTTTTTTGGATCATAAATGAGATTAAAATTCTGCCGTGATTTGACAAAACACCGTTAACTGCAAAATGAACGAAGCCGAGAAAATCAACGAAAACTGTTCAAATCTTTACTCGCGTATATCGCGGATTCTAATTCATTTTCTGAAATCTTTTTGTTCTTCTTGACTGATTTGCATATAAACTTTTCATTTTTGCAACACAAATTGTTAAAAAATGTTAATTAATTATCTAAAATGCAGTTAACGGTGTTGATTGGGATGCTGAAATTCAGAAAACGCCGTAACGGGCAGGTTACGGCTCTCTTCGAATCATGGACCTCAGAAATAGGCCTGTCGTGACTTGAGAAAACGCCGTTCACGGAAAAAGAATTTCACAGCTAAAAATAAATGCAGTTATGGCGTTTCTCGAATCACAGAAATTTTTTTTGGATGTTCGATGATTCTGGAAAACGGCGTAAGCGCGTACACTGTTAGAAAAAATGCGTACAACGTCACACCGAAGTGCGAAGTTGTAATGATACGGTGCGATATTTTGGTGCGAAAAAGCATTTCTTCTATTAAAATACACTTCCGCGGTGTAAAGTTGCTAAATTTATGAACTCTCAACTTCCCAGTGTTGAAAATAGTAACGAATCACATCGAGGAAAGTGTGAAATCAAACACTAAGCCGGAGCGAGAATAGTACATTTCGATACGTGTGTGAGAGGTGATTATTTAGCATATGAGACGTTTTCCGCACTAGAGAAGGGAGTGAGAAAAGTCTTATTCGCTAAAAATCACCTCTCACACAAATATCGAACAGTATTTGATACCACGGAAGACGAGAAAATCTTGTTGAAGTTGAGATTTTGAGGTTAGAGTGGTATAAACATACAACCGACACTATACGGTGCAGAAACTAACACCGATAAGTTGCTTTGCGCGCGCACGCTCAGTTAACTTGTGTAGGCTTGTGCGAACTAGAGAAGTTGAAGATAAATTTATAATTAAAAATATAATCTTTCAAGAAAAAAATATCAACAAAATTGTTCAATTTTCCTCTTTAGAAACGAATTTTAAACTGATACAATAAGCATTAAACCAAAAATCGACTAGTTAAATTTCCACATAAAAAATGGAATTTTCAATCAAAGAAATTAATTTTTAATAAAAAGGGTTTACTTTTAACAAAAAATGGAACAATTAAATTTGCATTAAAAAATTAATTTTAAATAAAATAATAATTAAATCTACAACAAAATAGTCCAATTTTCAACCAAAGAAATGAATCTACGTACAAAAAGACTTCTTCCAAAAAAGACAAACATATAATTTAATTTTCAAATCAATAATTTCCTACAGAAAACAGAAATTTTAAATTTTATAAATCAATTTCAAAACAACAACAAAAAACGAATTTTTAACAAAATAGATAAATTTTCAACAAAAAACGGTTACATTATCATTTAAAAGAATAAATTTACAACCAAAAAATTTTCATCAAATTAGTTTAATTCCAAAAAAACTACATGAACTTTCAACCATTTTATACGAAAAGAAAAGAAGTTTGAGCAAAACATGCATTTTCAACCAAAGAAATGAATTTTTAATTAAAGTAGATGAATTTTTAAATAAGAAGAATAAATTTCTACCGAAAAAGATGAATTTTTAACTGAGAATGGTTAATTTTCAGTATAAGAAAATATTTGTTCAACTAAAAAAAAAATAGAATTTTCAACAAAACAGTTGAATTATCAACCGAAAAATCGTTCAATTTTCAACTTTAAAAATGAATATTAAAACTAGAAAATAAGTATTTAACCAAATATAGAATAGGTACATTTTCATATAAAAAATTTTATTTTCTGAAATAGTTTGATTTTCGATGTAAAAAATGAATTTTCTACTGAAAAATATTTTGAATGAAAAAATCGAATTTACAACATAATAGTTAAATTTTTGAACATTTGGTTGGATTTTCAATTTAAAAAAAAGAACATTTTTTACCAACAATAGAATGGAATGAATTCTGAAAAAAATTGAAAAAAGAACACAACATTTTTTTTATTATTTTGTAAAAATTTTAAAAGGGATGTGAAATAGTGTGTACAAAATGTTTGCAATTTTACCATGTTATATATAATTTTAGAAAAAAACAAGAACTTAATTCTCATCTAGCCTTCTCGCGCAATTTTGCTGCACAATTTTGTTTAAAGCTTATGTTGGTTAAAAAAATGTGCTTACCGATTTGAGTAAGTTTAGGACATATTTAGAAATTTTGAAACGATTCAAAAATAACTAAAACTTGTAGCAATTTGTTAACAATTTTGTTTGGTTTCACTGTCAACCATTTTATACCAAAAGAAAAGAAGTTTTATGAAAAAATGCATTTTCAACCAAAGACATTAGTTTTTAATCAAAATAGATGAATTTCTAACAAGAAGAATAATTTTCTACCAAAAAGATTAATTTTTAACTGAAAAGGGTCAATTTTCAAGCAAAAATAAAATAACACATTTTTAACAAAATTGTTAAATTTTCAAATAAAAAAAAAAGATCAAACGAGGAGAATTATATCCTATTAAAAAAAGATGAATTAAAAAAATAAATAATAATTTAGAAAACATTCAACAAAATCGTTAAATTTTTAACTTCAACAATGAATATTGAAACTAAAAAATAAGTGTTTAACCAAAAATAGAATGGTTACATTTTTAGATAAAAAAATTAATTTTCTGCAAAATAGTTTAATTTTTGATGTAAGAAATGAATTTTCAACTGAAAAATATTTGGAATAAAAAATCGAGTTCACAACAGAATAGTAAAATTTTAAACATATAGTTAGATTTTCAGTTAAAAAAGATACATTTGTACCAAAAATGAAATGAAATGAATTCTGAAAGAAAATTTTAAAAAGTTCACAACATTTGTATATGATTTTTTACCAATTTTAAAAGGGGTGTAAAAGAGCGTGTAGAAAATTTTGTAATTTTGCCATGTTGTATATAATTTTAGAAAAAAAATTTAATTCTTATCTAGCCTTCTAGTGTATTTTTGTTGCCCAATTTTCTTAAAAGTTTATGTTGGTTTAAAAATGTGCTTTCCAATTTGAGTACGTTTAGGAGATATTCAGAAATTTTGAAATGATTGAAAAATAACTAGAACTTGTAACAATTTGTTTAAAATTTTGTATGATTTCACTTAAAACTATTTTATACTAAAGGAAAAGAAGTTTTATCAAAAAATGCATTTTCAACCAAAGAAATTAATTTTTAATTAAAATAGATGAATTTCTAACAAGAAGAATAATTTTCCTCCAAAAAAGATTAGTTTCTAACTGAGAAGGGTCAATTTTCAAGCAAAAATAAAACAACACATTTTCAACAACATTGTTAAATTTTCAAATAAAAAAAATTTTGAACTAAAAATAATATAGTTAAATTATCAGTATAAGAAAATTATTTCTTAACTAAAAAAAGCGAATTTTCAACAAAACTTTTAAATTATGAACCAAAAAATCAATTTTCGTGCAAGAAGAATCATTTTCTATCAGAAAAGGATGCATTTTCAACTGCAAAAATAATTTTAAAAAAAGCTTAACAAAATCGTTAAATTTTCAACTTTAAAAATTCTTAATATATGAAAACTTTACGAAACCTTTAATTTCTTAAAATACTTATCTCAATATTACAAAATTGAGCGTTTACAATTAGATTTCCACTGTAAAATAATTGTAATTGTGAATAATTGTAAAATGAATTTCACAAATTTTATGTTATGAAGAAATATCTCGTGATTTTAAAAGGAGAAAACCATTCTAAAAGTACCTTTTTATATAGTATCTTAATAACTAAGGAACATACGATTAGAATATTTTCGTTGATTCTGCCCTAGGGTCAAACATGATACAAAAAACCGAAGTGAAATTTCATATAAAAACTATACTTTGTATACATTAATTTTAAAAATGAAAAATAAGCATAATTTTATAAATGTTCCTAAATTTTGTTTAAATAAGTTGCTTAGGGAATAGATTTCAGAAATAAAATGATAAAGATATCTGCATTAGTTAGTAAAACACTATGTAAAATCGCCTTTCAAATTATACAAAAAAAATTCAAAAAATGATAACAGTCGGTTGTACAGATTTGGCTACAACCTTATGGACCAGTTTCAGAAATATATATTTCTTTTATCGTTTTCAGTGCATGATTTTGCCCTAAACATAAAGCAGATTAATATACACTTAAAAAATAAAAATAAAAAAGGTCAGAAATTCATACAGGTGTCTGTTAGAAAATCCCACACAATTTTTAATAAAACTCCTTTCCACACCACTTTTAAAGAAAAATTTTGCACAACATTTTTATTGAATAATAAGTCTATTGTACTTAAGGGAAAAATGAAAATCTTTCATTAATTATGAATGTTTAATTGACGTCAGTTCCCTTACTATTCACACTTGAGAATTGAGGAATCTCTTTTTCACAAACAAAAAGTGTGAAAGTCCTTCGTTTATCGACTTTTATTATAATTTATTTATTTCACATATATATCTATTATATCTTATCAAAATTAAATACAAAAATCTTAAATTTTAAGTGCATTTTAATGCCACAATTCTTAAATGCTTCCAATTTTTAGAAATAATTTGACTAATTTTATATGCACTCAAAATAAACTTTTTTTAAATTGCATAGAACTTATTCTAAGTAAACAAATAGTATCCTCAAGCATACAGGGATGTGTCTTCTTTTTGAATTTTTCAAAATTTATTTCATTACTTATTTTTATTGAAAATAATTGGACCCCTTGCGATTAAAAGCGGGAATTCAGCCTGAGAAGCAATGTGCTGAAAGTAATTTTTAAAAAAGCATTAGAATTTTATTGTTAAAGACTGACAATTGTACACAATTTCCAGGCGCATCTTTTTTTCCTTCTACAAGAATTTTTAGATTATTCTGTTTTTTAAGTATGTTTATCCTACGTTCTGAAACTCTTCTAAAGTTTAAATTAATTTTGAATTTCATTAATTCTACTAAATATTTCTTGAATTTATTTGATTATTTACATTTTTTAAACCTTTTAAACATAGTGAATTGAAACATTTTGTTTTTAAAACCTTCAACACTCTTTTTCGAAATTTTAGGATATCGTTTAATGTGTTTAAAAGTCTTCTTTAATTTTCTTTTAAGGTTCATTTTTCAAAATAAAAAATCATTTAAAATTGTCACACAAATATTAGGAAAATAATTTTTTTTTCAATCATCTCAGACCTTCTAATCTTCTTATCTTCAAAAATTATCCAAATTTTTACTGATTTTTTTAAATTCTGTAAAAAAATTGCTTTTAAACTTTTTTAGATACTTTGATATTTTAAAAAATCTTTTTTAATGTTTTAAAATTTTTTTAAATAATCTCCTGAAATTAATTTTTGGCAATAAAAAATTTACTTGAATTATTTCTAGGTACCTAGCTGTTAAACTCACGCAAATTTGAAAGTTCCTTATATTTTTCTATAATGATATAACATAGCAAAATTGGATGAACTTTCATTCTCTTGCCACCCTGCAAAATTCAGTTTACTTAAAAACTCCTCCTAATAGCCAGTTAGCCACCTAAAACGAATCGTGAAGTCGAGGGACTCGGGCTCTTGCTCGTGCATTTTTGGCTCTACACGAGGCTGGCCTATGCAACATTTAACACCAGAACGATGCAAGAACTGTCAATAGTCGCACTGGCTGAGATGAAAAAGCTACGCTCTCACGTTTGACACCGAACTTTGCACCGATAGAGATGTGGGATAACACGCTTCAGTTGCAGAGCGAAAAACATTCACTTATCGGTGTGATTCAGCGGCTTTTTTCTAACAGTGTACGGACCTTTTGGAAATCACGAAGGCTCGAGATCACCACCCGATAATTTAGTAAAGTCTGTAACTGCTTGTTGCGGCTTTTTCTCGAATTTTTCTGTGACGTATTCAGCTGTCTACGATTTGAGCCTGCAGTTAACGGTCAGCTACGGCTCTCTTCCAAATCACGACTCGCCAAATTTTGCAGTTAACGGGGTTTTTCCAAAAGTTGGAAATAATTATTCTAAAAGTTTTTAACAAGTTGAAAAAATTATTTCAATAGTCAGGTGCATCTTTTCTTCACGATTCCAAGGATATAAAAAACTCATTTTTCGATTTTTTGCAGTTAATGGTGTTTTCTCAAATCACGGCTGAATTGATGAATGAAAAATCTGTAATTATTAAATTAGTTATCTTTAATTAAAAATTCATAATCTGTGGGTCTGAATGAGTATAG
>NC_046663.1:111532335-111546321 GCF_010883055.1 Belonocnema kinseyi
GAGCGGGTGCTAATCTGAAAAATTGCACCCGCTTCCAGCGAAATCGCGGTAAAATTTCAGCCATAACCACGCCTCACAACCGTGAGATAGGTGGTTACAGTCAGTTATATATAGGGCGAACACGCTGGGGCTTACCAAAAAGTATGCAATCCGTCTTACACGCTAATGCTATTCTTGTGAGAGTGTATACGGGGTTGCATGCGACCTCTGGAGAATTAATTGTTGTGTGTATAATGCAGAGAGAGCTTTGGCCGATGCGAACCGTAAAACAAAACCAACGGTTGATCCTAAGACCAAAAGACGAATGCATCAACTCGCCATAAAGATCGGCTGGGCAAGACAGTACGTGTCCCGCATTCAGTGTGTGATTGACTACATCACATCTGGCAGGAATTTTACCGCCAAGGTTCAAAGTTCGCGCGCGAAATCCCAAACCCGTTATCAAACACTTAACAAGTCAAAGCCACTGACCATCAGGCAGCATATTGTTGAGAGCATACGGATACTACCTGCCGCTAAGAGAAGTCTGGAGCGGAGAGAGAGGTGGATCAGAGAATATCAGCGGTTTCTCTCTGACCCATCTCGACTCTTCCAAGACCCTCCAATTACTGTCGACCACCCGCCCAAATCAGAGGTGGTCGAAGTATTTTCGAGCGAAGTCTACGAAGTGCAGCATGGACTGAACGAAAACTCAGAGAACATAGATAGCTTCAAGGAGCGTTGTCGTGCCCTCATAACACCTGATGAAGAATGCCCACCTATCACTACCGAGGAGGTGTAAAAAGTATTAAGAGGTTTGAAGAACTATTCCGGCCCGGGACCAGATGGTATCAGGACCTTCTGGTGGAAGAAGTTTCCTTCAACCCATCCACATTTGGCCCGTATTTTCACCTCATATTTAAAGTCGGAAGAACCAATTCCGATGTATTTGGTGGAAGGGCACACAATACTCCTGCCGAAAATAGGCAACTTAGCTTACACGAAGAATTACAGGAAAATCACTTGTCTGAATGCACTGTATGAGATATTCACAGCTATCCTAAATGATAGGATTGTTCGGGTAACTGAATCTGTGTGGCAAGAAATTTATGAACAACGCGGCTCAAAGAAAGGCGTAGCAGGATGTCGGGAGAACCTGCTCATCGGTAGATGTGTCTGCAAAGATGCAGCATACTATCAGCGTGACCTATTGATGGCCTGGTTTGATTATCGGAAAGCTTTCGATTCGACCTCCCATAGACTTATCATTTGTCTTCTGGAAAGCTTAAATGTACATCCGAAAATCGTAAGGTGCATAGCGAGATTGATGCCGCTTTGAAAATCCAGATTTACTATCTCATCTGGAAAAAATCTTGTGACAACTAACAAGGTCACCTTTCAGAGAGGTGTCTTTTAGGGCGACACCATGAGTCCACTCCTCTTTTGCCTCACACTATTGTCACTATCTCTAACACTTCACCATTTGGATGGGTACTTTTGCGGCAAACCTGTAGATCGAAAGTAGAAGGTCACTCATGTATTTTACATGAACGATCGTAAGATATATGCTAAAAGCAAAGAGCAACTACATCTAGCTCTAGGGATTATCGAACGATATACTATAGAAATAGAAATGGAATTTGGGTGAGACAAATGCGCCATGGTTTATTTGAAGCGAAGAAAACTTAATAGCATCCCTGGAGACACTGAGCCGCGTCGATAGAAGCGGTATACGACACCTTTGCGCTGGAGAGACTTATTCATGCCTGGTCGTGCCACAAAGCCGCATTCAGGATGTGACAGCTATAAAGGATAATATCCGAAGCAGATACAAACGTCTCATCCGGCAGATTTGGACTTCCGAACTGTCGGCGAGGAACAAAGTATCTGCAACGAACATGCTTGCCCTCCCAGTAGTACTCTATTTATTTGGAGTGGTACCATGGACGAAAAACGAACTCAGATCCCTTGATATCAAGATACGAAAGGTTATGCACATTAACAGGAGCATGCATCTAAAGTCTTCTGTTCCGCGACTTTACATCTTACGCCGTCAAGGTGGTCGCGGAATATTGATCTTCGAATGTCTTCACAACAGAATCATTCTGGGTACAGCACATAGAGTCGCAAATGGAAAAGACCCTCCTTCTAAAATGGTCAGGAAGCACGAAGAAGTGGGCAAAGGAGCGTTTCTGTACAAAGCAGCGGAGAAGGCTGCTGAAACACTCAGACTTAACTTCAGTGTTCGGGCTGAGCAAAATGCATCAAACTTCATGTATCTCGAGTACTCCTTCCTGAAAGCGCGAATTAATAAAGCACAAGAGAAAAACTTCCGTGAACAGCTCCTCCATAAGAGGATGCACGGCATCTTCCACAGAAATGTGGAGGATCAGTTAATGTCGTGTGAGCTAACTTTTGCTTTCCTTAAATCCCCCGGATTGAAATCTGGCACGGAGGGTTTCATTTTGGCATGCCAAGACGGTGTCATTTCCACCTTAACATACCGTCGCCACATTTTAAGCCAAGACATTCCTGATGACAGCTGCAGGGCGTGCCATGCACATCTCGAGTTCTTAGGACACATACTATCTAGTTGACCAACTCATATGGGTACGAACTACATGCAAAGAAACAATGCGGCACTAAGAGTGCTTTATTACCATCTCTGTCTCTCTTACGGCATCAACCTTATTATCGCTCCTCTAAATGCTCCTAGAAAAATCGAATCAATTGTCGGGAATGAGAAGTGCCGCATATACTGGAACTTTATATTCTCAACAATTGTTTCTGTTGTACACTCGACGCCTGACATGGTTCTTCTTCACTTCGAGGTTCGTTATTGATTTTTCGGCGCCAGCTGACAAAAACATCATAGCCAAGGAGAATGAAAAAAAAGTCTATTTTGCAGAATTCATTTGTTGACCGGGAAATTTACAAATCTTTAGAAGAAAAATCTGTCCAAGTTCGATTTTAACAGCTTTTAAAATAATGAGTTGAAATTGTTATCTTCTTCAATTATTATACCATTCAATTTAATCTGGTATTTTTAATTTAGAGAATTTCAAAATGCAGACTTCTACTCATGAACAATTAAAAATTAAAAGCGTTAAAAGTAAAAGAAGTGGATAATTTTTGATAAAAACATTGATTTTTTACCATTTATTACTTATTAAAATATATAGCAGTTCTGAAAATAATTAAAAATAATTTTAAATTGGAAAAATTCTAAATTTGCAGATTATCTCCATTTCAATTATACTTGTTTAATGGGAAAGAGTTTCTACTTTCATTTTTATACCTGTAAATTTGTGAGCATTCGATTACAAAGTACTTTAATTAGCAATTTTTAAAACGACAATTTAGAAAGTTTAAAACTTAGAGTTCCAATTTGAATGCCTCAATTTTTAGTTTGTTTTTTATAACTTCAAATGGAAAAATGCGTAGCGTTAGAGTTCGAATCTTTTATTTTATTGACTGTGAAAAGGTTTGCAAAACTGAGAATGACATTTTTAATTGAAATAGGTTAATTAAATTTCAGATTCAAAAATGTGTAGACTCTAATTTCAAATAAAAAAATGAAGCAAGAATTTGGTAATTAAATGAGCCTAGAAAATTATTGATTTCACCAAATAAATGGGTAATTAAAAGAGTCTCTGAAAATTATTTATTCCACAAAACAGTCAATTTAACATCGTCGATCTGAATATATTTTCCGAGATTTCAATTTAAAAAGGCCGTCGATTTGCCGAGTTATATCTTTACATTTTCCTAAGATAGAAATAATAATTTTCTTCTATTTAAGTCAAAAAGCTATGAATTAATTAGCATTTTTGGAAAATAAAATCTTGAAAAATACCGAGTGGCAAATTTACGAATACAAATTCACTTCTCATTCTTTAAAATTTGTTGCCTAAAAATGTTTAAAAATCAATGATTTTATCTAAAATTATCGAAATTTCTTGTACGTTGCTTGAGATTATTAATGAAATATCCTAGAATTGCCGCCTTTCAAAAGTTTGGGGGGCGTCGCAGCCCCCATACCCCCCTCGCTACGACCCTGCCTTTAACTAATAAACCGGAATTTTTTTTATTACACCATTAAGCCATTTCTCTTTAGGGGTAGGCGTGACTCACTCGGTAGGGGAAAGGAGTAGTGTCTGGAAGGGATAGAGATTTTCAGATTGATCCAAAACTCTCGTGCTATTTAAGTAAATAACACGTTCGTTCTGCAACACTGCTCCGACCCAGGTTGCTGATCAATCTCTCTAGCAATCACCCCAAGCGAAGAAACACACGAAATCGTTATGTAAGGTTCCCCACTTGGGTCCATTAGTAGCCAAGGTCTTTGTTTCAGGCGTCATTCACTCTACTGATACTCTTTTTATTAACTATTTGCCGCCATACTTTCCTGTCCTGGCATACTTCTCTAGCTTCTTTTATGTCCATACATTTTTTCATGCAGTCTCTCGTGTGTCTGTGACTTCTTATGTCTATTCTAACTAGGGTCTCACTCACACATTCTAACCATTCTTTCCGCGGTCTAACTCTGGGCACGCTGCCATTTACCTTACCTTGATACGCTTGTTTCGTCAGTCGTTCATTTGGCATTCTCTCAACATATCCGAACCATCTTTACCGATTTCTTTCCCATGTGTCTACTAGCGCCTCTTCTGCACCACATTCTTTTAGAATTATCTCGTTACTTACTTTGTCCATCAGGCTTTTCCCGCACATTATGCGCATGAATCTCATGTCAATTGCGTTAATTTTACTCTTATCTTTTTCTTGATAAGTCCATGTCACGCTACCGTATAGTACAGTCGGTACAAATATAGAATTATGTATTGCTATTTTAGCTTTATTTGATATATTTTTACTTCTGATAAGGGGACCTGCTCTACCAATATCCTTCTTACCTTCATTTATTCGTCTATCTAATTCCTCATCTATCTTCCCGTCCCTAGTACATAAGCTACCAAGGTATACAAACTTATCAACTTGTTCAATTCTCTCATCATTTGATAAAATATTGCATAGTGTTTTCTCACTCTTTCCTTCGAACACCATAGTTTTTGTTTTATTTGCGTTAATTTTGAGGCCCATGCTCTTCATGCTTGCATCTAGTTTATTCAACATTCTTTGTAGGTCTTCGATAGACTCTGCCATAACAACCTTATCATCTGCGAACGCTAACCCACGTACCCTTACTGTTCCACACCCTTTTCGTCGAAGAGAGCCATTCTTAAACACTTGTCCATAAATAATATAAATAACCATGAAGACATAACGCATGCTTGTCTAACTCCTTCAATAATATCGAAACAGTCACTCAGTTTCCCATTCACTCTTACACTCGCTTTTCTACCTGTCTATATTGTTTTTATAGCTTCTAGGATCCATCCATTGACTCCATACTCTTTCAGGACTTCCCAAAGTTTACTTCTATCTACCTTGTCAAAAACTTTTTCTAGGTCAACAAATGCACAGAAAACTTTTTTTCCTACTCTCAAACTTTTTTCTGTTATTTGCCTTAAGCTAAATATTTGATCCGTACATGATCTTCCTGGCATAAACCCACTTTGGAGTTCCCAAATTTTTGCTTCTGTTATTTTCATTACCCTACGAATAAGTAGTTTTGAATATATTTTAATTACGGTGCTTAATAAGTTAATCCCTCTGTAATTATTGTACTCGCTTTTATCTCCCTTTCTCTTGTATATTGGTACGATAATCGCTTCTTTCCAATCGTCTGGGACGTCTCCCATCTCGAAACATAAATTTATCAATTCGCACAGTCTATGTGGTATGCACGCGCCACCGTGTTTAAGCATTTCCGCGTTAATACCGTCTACCCCGGCAGCCTTACCGTTTTTCAAGTTCTTAATTATATCCCTAACCTCAGTGACACAGACTTTTTCAATTGAGTTTTCCGTCTGCATCATATACCATTTCCTCCCTACTATTTTTCATGTTGACAATTTCTGTACTTTTGTTTCCTTTCATTTTTTTATAAAGTAGTTTCCAGGTTCCTTCAAAGTCGTTTTTTATTTTTATCTATTTTTCTGCTCTAATTGTATCTTTACTTTCTTTAACTAATCGTTTAAGTATTATCCTGTTTTCGCGTCTATAATCATTTCTAGGTCTACTTCTTTCCTCATTGCTAAGACTTGCGATGTTCAAAGTTCTCTTGTACGCTTCTCTTTTTGCTTTTTGGGCAGCCTGAATTTCATCATTGCACCACGCATCACCAGAAATTCTTCCTACAACTGCGGTACCACACACTTCGATCGTACATCTAACAAAGATATCCCGTAACATTGTCCAGGCGCCCTCTATATCTTTGTTTTTTATACGGTCCTCCCATGTTGCCCTATCTATGCTTTCGATTATGTTACTTTGGAAATCTATTCGCACATCCGGTTTCTCTATGTTCTCAATTTTGATTCGCGTTTGTTTTGCTTTCTTGGGTCTCTTTTTTCTCCATCCCTGACCTAACTTAATTTTTGAGATCAGAATGTAATGATCAGTATTGCATTCAGAACCCCTCATGACCCTTGTATCTTTGACTGACTCTCTTAATCTTTCATCAGCAACAACAAAGTCAATTATACTGCGGCTATTTCCTTTAGACCAGGTGTACATGTGCATCATTTTATGCCTAAACCAAGTATTTGTAATAAACAGACCCCTTTCTAAGCATAGACCAACTAATTTATCTCCGTTATAGTTTGTTCTTGGATCCCCAAAATTACCTAATACTCTTTCTGTATCCTGATTTTGGATGATTTTGATTTCTGTATCCTGATGATTCATGTCTCCTAGTAGAATTATTCTTTCTCTATGTTCGCAGATGTTTATTGTGTCATTTAAACTGTCCCAGAAGGCGTCTTTTACAACTCTAGGATCACTATCAACCGGCGCGTAGCATGCTATGATAAATAGTCTTCTGATTCCTACTTTCATTCTAGCCCACAGCAGTCTGGAAGACACGAAACCATGGTCTCCGAGATGCTGGTTTGCTCTTTCATTCAAAATCAGACCAACTCCTTGTTTACCATGTGATTGACAGTCTACTCCTGACCATATTTCAAATCCGCCTTTCAACACGCCGTTTTTTATGTATTTAGTTTCGCATCCCTTTTTCTTTGTTTCGGGCACACATAAAATATCTAGTTTCTTCACGTCCATAGTTTCACGCAATTCTTTTACCTTAAGATCATTTACTCCTCTGGCATTCCAAACACCCAGTCTCTATTCGTCGCCTGAAACATGACCTTTAGATTTTCCGTGTGCATGCCTTTTTTCATTAAAAGTGTCAGTCCTTTCCGAGGCTATTTTATAGTTTGTATTATTCATTGTTTAGATTATACGCCCAACTAACCATTAACGAAATCTAGGAAGAAGGGCAAAGCGAACAATATTCTAATTTCAATTATTGTAAACAGTAAGCGATCAAGATTTGTATACAGTTAAAGAATTGATTCTATCTCGAATCACGTTGTAGTTGGTATTACAGTTATCAAACTTAATGTTACAGTGTTTTTTCACTTGAAAACTGACGTTCTGGCTTCAGCTCTGTGGATATTACGAATGGTGATGCCGATGTCTCATATTTTTTCAATCCCGCTACCAGGCTGTCCTTGTGGTTTTGTGAAGGTACACGGAGAGCAATTTCGGAAGATAAATTCACGACACTCCTCCTTGATTTTATCACTCTTGTCACCAGAACTAAGATCTGGGTACCCTTGCTTTTGAAGGATAGGTTGCAAAGTTTCAGGTACTAGGCCACGCTACTTTGCTCTCGGGTCTCGAATTCTATGCTTTTAGATCGTAAAGTCCGAGAACATAAAGCACGTAAAAATTGTTGCTCTGAAATCACGCACTTCCGTGAATTAATGTCTTAAATTTTTTCTCCGTGTGGACAATAAAAAGTCGTATTCTGACAATTTATTTCTTATCAAGTTTTATTCATCGTATGACCAACCCCATATTTGTTACATGTGATTTTCGATGTAATGAAAAAAATTAAGAGTTTCCTTCTTTAAATTGCGAAATAATGAGTAAAAATTAGTAAAAATAAAGTATTTAAAGTCGACTCTTTCATTGTCTACCTTCCTAAAATCCAGAGCGTCCATGAAAATCCATGACGTCAGTTTGTCAAGGAAACGAAAAGCACTGCGAAGTTAAGTTTTTAGACTATGGTATAAGCTAAAACGTAAGTCCAGATAAAATTAAATTATACAATTTATATGAATCTTGTTTGTTTATTATTTAAAGTACTTAAAATAAAAAATTGCACGCTCTGCCGTCCTTCCTAGTTTTCTTTGATAATAACTAGCAACTTCGCCTTCTTGCTTAGAAGACAATTCAGCAAAATATTGACCATCTAGTGTTCATAACTCTTATATTGCTTATTAATAAAAAGTTTTAAATTTAAAACGTTTAATTGCCATAATTTAGAAATTGAAAAATAAAACATATCTGAAAATTCCATTCAGTACTTAATATATGCATAAATAAAAATTTACAAAATAAAATTGAAGCGGTAATGCTATACGGTGCTAAGAGACAAAGATCTTTTCTAGAGGAAAAATTTACGCGCAAATTGAGGAATATTTATAGTACACTGTAAAAAAAAGTTTTGGTGACATTCAAAATCAGCTAGTTATGATACGTGCAGTTTATTTTCAAATTACAGTATATAGCCTTATTAATTTACGATACTACACTACTCATTTGCAATCTAATGTGATTTCACTTCAGGTGACAATGTGAAAATAAGATAAAGATAAGATCGGTGCGGGACATAGTAAGTCTACGCAAGGTGATGAATTTACTTGGAGTATTAAGTATACGAAAGTCTATGTAAATTTCGACGACGCGTGCTTTTCTATCGCGAGGGAGTAAGTTCGCCTGGACGAACGCCGCAGAATTATTTGCAGGACGTAATTTTGGACTATTCGGATTTAGCAAGTGCAAGTCATGCCAAACAATAAGTTCCGGAGACGCCCGAACGACCTTTTGCCATTTGATGCACATTTCGTTTGTTGTTTTGTACGTTATATGGATTTTAACTTTTTTTTGAGATTTTTGACAACTTGGAAATTTAGAAAAGACAGAAGAACTAGAAAATTCTGTTTTGAATAACTACAAAGGATGTTTGAGTTTAACGGAACAGTTTAGGGAGACCAAACTTAAAAATATCCTTTAGACTGTGTGTGTGTTCACTTACGACCTGTACGTAATTTCACGGTCAACGACGGGAAATTAAAGACCTGCATGTTTTTTTTTAATGGCAGACGCAGGTTAAAAGGGAAAATATGTATTTTCACAGAATTGAAGTAAAATATTTTTTTATTGAATCAGACGTTTTTTGCACGAGCGAGGCGAGTGAAAAAAGTCTTATTCGCTAAAAATCACCTATCACACAAATATCAAACAGTATTTCATACCCCGAAGGGCGAAAAAATCATTTCAAAGTTGAGATTTTGACGTTAGACTGGTATAAAGTTGGCTTTTTGAATAAAACTCAATCCCTGCTTCAATTGAGAAATAGTATCATACAAATTTTAAGATTGATTGACGTCTATTACTGCGTAGATGTTTCATTTGTATTAAGTTGAAAGATCTTAAATCAGCTGTTTCCTGAGAAAACTTCAGGTATTGAGGCAAGACGGGTTTTTGTCCCGTGACTGCAGTTTCAGCTGATACATAGATATAAGGTAAATGCGAGAACTTTTCTTTGTGTGCCGCGATGGCATGGGCGCGTATTCATTAATCGTTCCCTAGGTCGCCACCCTCAGTTACAAATACATGTCAAAAGTATTTTACAGATCGCAACTCGTGTAATAGTGTAGTGGTTAAGATAATTTACTTGCGTGTTTAGGTTTATGCGTTCGAATCCTGCCCATTGCGTACGAATTTTTTATTGTATTATAAGATTTATTACTTACAAATACCGATTAATTATAAGTAAATCCGAAAATGTATATAAGAATTAACCTTGCTCTTATTTATTAATTATTTTTAGCAATACTTTTTAACAATTCATAGTGCTGTTTTAACTATAGACTATGTCGACAGCATAAGTTAGATCTCTTTATATTATTCGTTAAAGTAAAAATGATCATTCGTAATTGCAGCATCCAGGAACTGTACAGAATAGCGACTGGATCGGTAAAATCTACTGATCCGCAGGTCATCACCACTTAAGAATCGGTACTAGTAACCGTAAATGATAGTCATATTTAGATGCCTATAATTGTAACGTTTACTGATCTGTAGTTTTGTCTATATACGCACTTGGAAGATCAGTAGATTTAACTTAGTTTTCAGTCAAATATAAGGCTCTTTTTTCTGCGTGTGGGATTTTACACCTCTAAAGTATAGGAATAATATTTCTTATTATGAAAGATCAAATATAAAACTGTAGATTGGTGTGAAAAACTAAGAATCGATTTTTTCCGAGTTAGGTTTCCTGACAAAAAGGGGTTTTAAATCATATTTTGCAGAATTACAATTATCTTAAAACTTGCGAACAATTAATCTTCTCTTGAAGGCTATGAAGCAGAGTGTTACATGATGAATGGTGTTATATTATTTTATTTAAAACAACGTGATAAGCTTACAAAATATTAAATAACCTAATTAATAAAAATGCACCGAGTGTACTTATAAACCAATAACCATGCTGTCAAAATTTACAACGTGATATAGACTTATTTAAATATTTAATTATAGGCTCAAACGCAAATAATATTTTTCAGATCTGAAAATCCTGTCTTCATGATACTTGTCATCTTCAATCTTAAATTTGCAGGAATCGACTGCGACGCGTCTCGGAAATATTTCGGACAGAAATGCTAAAAGCCGTATTTGCATATATTGGCTCTTACCATTGCATTTTAGAGCCAAATGTCTTACAAAAAATTAAACCAGACACAATTCTGAAAAAATTACTGAAAAGGAGTGTTCCATCTTCAATAGGGGTCGAGTTATGATCCTTCAGAGTAACTGGATTTTTTTGAAGTGGTTAACAACTCAAATTGTGAAGTTTACATCTGTATTTTGGAACTTGTTAATGTAACGAATAAATGTTCTTAATATTAATTAAAGTGGATGAAAGTTCCAGTAAATCTAAAAAGCAATTTCCCAGACCCCTTCGGTCATAAGTTATGACCTCCTAAACTTGACCCCTTTTACCTGTATGTCAATGACCTCAAAGGAAAAGTTGTACATGAAGGGAAAATCATAAAAGTGATGATCAATTTTTTTTACATTTACGAAAAATTTCCTCCTCTACAAATAGGTAACAAATGGTCAAATCTTGGAGATATTAACGGATGACCTGTCAGAGATAAGTAATTTTTATTAGAATTACTAGAAAGTGCGTCTATTTTCATTAATATCAATAACATTTTAACGTAATCTTGACAGACTCCAAAGTACAATATGCAAGCTTCAGAATGTTATTATTCAACCTATTTTTTTTTAATTTGGTTACTTTAACGAACAATAAAACGGCACCTATAAAAGATAGAAGTTTCTTTTTTGAATAATTCTTTTAGAATGTTGTCTGGCTTAATTTTTCGGTAGGACATTTGCCTCTAACATGTAATGAGGAGAAGCAACCTGCGCGAACACGGCTTTTAGATTTTTTTTTTCCAAAATATTTCCGGGACGCTTCGAAGTGATTAATAGCAAATTTGAAATTTGCATCAGGACCACTTGATAACACGATTCGACAAAGAAACGCGTTCTATCTAAATAAAACTGTAAAAAAGCCTTTTTTCATACAAAATGCCTGGACTTGTTGTGGATATCGTGCATTGTCAGAAAAATGACCAATTGACCACACTTAGGCTCAAGGCCGGTATTACTATAATCCTGGAAATTAACTGCTAAATATACAGTGCCAAGATTCAATTAATTAAGAAATAAAAGATCAACAAATAAAACGTTAAAATTTTGTTATGTTTGTACTCATTTCTTTATCCAGGGGTAATTACTACACTTTAAGTCTGATGTACTGCCCCAATAAAATGGTAAAATCGGTTGAAATTGCTTGTAATACACTGAAAAAAATAGTTTGAGGCTAATCGCAAATCCGAGTTTGCTTGAGAATTTCTAAATGAATTAGAAAGAAAATTGTTCTGTGTCAGCCATACGAATTTAAGAATTATGACCTATGTATAAGAAAATCACCAAGCCTATTATGACAAGGCAAGTTTTTTCATCTGAAATGATAGTTGGGAAAAGTGTAGTATTAGCTATATGATTAAAATATCAAAATATTATAGTGTAGATACAAGAATTTTATGCCTCGGTATCATGTCTTTATTGAACGTATACTTCTATCAACTATCTATTTGAAAGAATACTGCGTTTAAGTGTTGAATTGGACATCAGGCTGTTTGCTGGATTTAGCCATACTAATCGATGTATTGTACTGTGAATGTTATGCGAGGTTGATGAGCCGGTGAGGTAGCGCCGACTGGGCATTAGTCGCCGTCTTCAGACTTGTGATTTTTGTAAGTTCTATGTGCCTTACTTGTAATTATGTATGACTTCGTGGAAAATAAATTAATAGAATGGAATTTCGTTAAATTTATATCATAGTTTCATGGTAAGTATTAATTATTCTTTCATAGCAAATGAGGTTAGTGAAGAAGCTTTTGAATACCTAACTACAAAATTTGTACAAGATTTATTCTTGAATAAGGCTGATAAATGGCTCCAGGAACAAGGCGAACGCTGGAGTAGGTGTATACTGTAGACGAAACGGAATGGGCTTCACAATTGCGATGGAGTCCTACGCAACAGTTCTACAATCTGAGATTATGGCCTTGTTCCAGTACGCCTATAACGTAATGGAGTATGGCAGAAAAAGAAACATTCGCATCTGCTTAGATAGCAGGGCTACTATCATGGCTCTCAATGGAACAACGACCACATCGCTGCTAGTATGGGAGTGCTTTGAGGCACTGAATAAAATAGCAACATAAAACCAAGTCACTCTGCTCTGGATCCCTGGACACAGTGGCATCAGGGGCAATGAGATATCGACAGGCTAGCAAAGCTAGCAGCAAAGGGAAATTTTACTGGACCTGAGCCAGTTGTAGACATTTCCAGTAGGTTGGTCACTATAGATATTAACAGTTGGCTGACCAAGTAACATCAGAATGCGTGGGATGCGCTCTCTATCTGCAGACAGGCTAAAACAATCTTGGGCTCAAAGCTTGAAGAAAGTCCCCTCTGTCGTCTGTGCGGAAAGGATAATGAGTCGTCCACTCATATCCTCTGTCACTGCCCTGCGATTGCGGGGAAACGTGTAATACTCACAGGCAGCTTCTGCATCAGTGAGTCTGAAATATCAACCAACAGCGTGGCCGCGGTCCTCTCTCTATGGAGAGCGCTTTGGGCCCACAGATAAGGTTTATAAGGGGACGCAACGGAATGACCCAAACGTCAGGGGCTGTGACGGTCTCAACACAGATTATAATAATAATGTAGTTAACATTTATTTGCCTTTCATTTTTTTATCTTCAGAATAGTGTTTGAATTTTATGAATACAATAGGTCAGGATTTTAAGCTAATTTCGTTATTTTACGACTGATTTCAAATGAATTCGGTCAGCAATGATTGCACAGGCCCACAAGAAAAACAAAAGTGTCTGTGCAATTGACCAGACCTATATATTCTTATGTATTTTCGACGCTGAATCCGAATTTGCAATAAAAAAGTAGGGTCCAGCTACTTTTTTATAGGGTTTTGCTCGAAAAACCTCATTTTTTACGGTTTTTTCATGGTTTTCTTTTAATAAAAAAAAATAAAGAAAAATTTTATTTTTTTGACTTCAGAATCGAATTCTACGGGAAAAAATACATCGAAAACCATGTTTTGATTCTTTTTTTACAAAAATTTCAACCCACCATACGGCGATGAAAAGGCAGAAAATCGCGAAAAGTGAAAATTTGCTTCAAATTTGATTAAAATGACATTAAAAT
>NC_046663.1:111546421-111549142 GCF_010883055.1 Belonocnema kinseyi
GCGAGTGCGCTTGCGGCCTAGTGGGTCGTCAAGCGTCGACGGATTTCTCGTTCACTCAAATCGCCTTAGCTCCGGTTCTAATCAATATTTTTGCATTAAAAAGAAAACGGATTTATTTGTCTTGGACTGTAGAATCGTTTGGTGATCATTTAATAACTTCAGCACACCACGGAGGAAGCGTGGAAGCCGTTAAACAATTAGATCGTCTGAAAACGGACGATTTTTGTTTAATTAACATTGCGATATTTTCAGTTGCGGTCAATATTTATAAAAAAATAAAATACAGGTGTGTTCCTCTTTGAATAGCGAACATTTTGGTATGTTTCCGGAGTTCACAACTTGCATAAGAAAAAAGTATTAGCCTTTTAAACAATGAAATTTTCCGTTCGCATGGGTTTTCCTTGGTTTATTTACAAAATCTCTGGTTCTAATAAATATTTTTTCAAGTTGAAAAAACGAGCTTATTTCTTATTAAATTTGTGATCATTTGATATGTCGCAGGGCCCTGTACCTTAAATAGGTAAAAAGTTATGAGCGTTTAAACAATTAATTTGTTAATAACTTTTTAATTTGACCACTTACGGCTTGGCACCTTCGAAAATCGGATTCAGGAGGCCAAAATACATAAAAATAACTTAGGTTCCCTCACGGACATTGAAGGGCCACGAAAACCCCCCTTGCTCCTAGACTAAATTATAATCGCACGCTATAAAAAGTTTAATTGGCCGCAGGTTCGAACCCTATATGTTTCGCGTTCCTAACGCCTAAAGCCTAGCGGCTAACCTACACGGAGAAAGCGATATTGCAAGAATTGCTATATAAACCGTAATTCCTGCTCTATATATCGCAATTATCACATTACAATAACGTAAAATCGTGATATCGTATATTGCAAGACTTTACATTATATTATTATTTTATTATATTATATATACGAGGGTTCTAGAAGTGGCCAAACGATGTTAGTGCATCATAATATCCTAAAAATATCCGAAACCTGCTTGTACGTTATCATATTGCTCTTTATTTCAATACAGAGGTTTTGCGATATCATTGTGCGATATCTTTTTCCCCGTGTAGCTTTAAGTATAAAGAAAAAAATCTGAAATATAACCTACAGCTGTATAGGGCCGCCTGCAAAATTTTGTGATCCATTCTATAAAAAATGTTGCCAAGCTTATATTATGTTTATAATATAATCATTTTAGAAATATTATAAATTATTATTGAATATTTTATGTAATTAAACAAGATTTTAACTAAATTCAAAAATATTTCTAGATATTTAACAGATTTTAGAGAAATCAATATGTATCTTAAGAAATTTGATCGATTTTAAATGATTTCTACAAATTTCCAAAGATTTCAAGAGATTTAACAGGCTAAAGAATTGAAGAACATTAATTATATTTTAAAATTACTTTAAAATATTTAAACTCATTTAAATTCTACTGAAATTCCTTCAAAATTCTTTAAAATTAATTACAATCTCTTGAATTCATTTAAAATATCTTGAACTATTTTAAATATTTTGAAATCTTTTGAAATCTAATTATAAACTTTGAAAATTTTAAATCAAATAACTCCCTCTAAATTCCTTCAAATTCCTGAAAATCTGTTCAAATACTTAAAAATATGTTTAAATTACATTAAGATCCTTAAAGTTTTTGGAATTTTTTTAAAATCATTCAAAATGCTTTTTTAATATTTTAAATTCCTTTACCGAATTTTTAAACCATATCAGATTCATTGAAATGTTACAAAATCCCTTAAAATCTCTTAAAATCTCTTGAACTCATAAAAAGTATTTTAAAGTCTTTGAAATCTCTTGAAAATTCTTGCAATTATTGGAATTCTTTAAAATTATTTGAACTCTTTTGAAATTCATTTATAAACTTTAATCTTTTTAAATTTAAACGAATTTTTAAATCCCGTGGAACTATTTTAAAATTTATTAAAATTATTTTGAACACTTGAAAATATTTTGTTATTACACAATAATACATAAACTTCTTAGAAATTTCTTGGTATTTTTTAAAATCACTTTAAATAATTTAGAATCTTTAAAAACTTATAGAGCGCAAAGGGAAATTGAGAAATATTTCAGAATATTTGTGAAGATTTAGGGATATTTCGGAATGTTTTGGAATATCAAAAATATGTAAGATTATGAGGAATAACAAGAATACCAAGAATATCCGGGAATATTTAAACAATACGTGTGTGGGAATATTTAGTGAATGTATCAGGAATGTTGGAGTGATCGACCCCTCGTCATATCGAAATAAAATGGTTTAAATGATATCACATTTTGAAGAAACAATTTTTTATTTTAAGTACAGGTTTCATTTAACGCTTTGGTATATGTTTATAACCATCGGCGATCTTATTAATAGTTGTTACAAGTAAACTGTAATCAACGTCGGTTTTTGGGGAATAACGTGCGAATAACAACACAGGCCCACAAAAAAAAACAAAAGGGTCTGTGCAAGTGACCAGACCTATATATTCTTATGTATTTTTCGACGCTGAATCCGAATTTGCAATAAAAAAGTAGGGTCCAGCTACTTTTTATGGGGTTTTGCTCGAAAAACCTAATTTTTTACGGTTTTTTCATGTTTTTTTTTAAATAAAAATTTTATTTTTTTGACTTCAGAATCGAATTCTACGGGAAAAAATACATCGAAAACCATGTTTTGATTTTTTTTTACAAAAATTTCA
>NC_046663.1:111549242-111550873 GCF_010883055.1 Belonocnema kinseyi
GATATTATAGAAAGTGTTTTATGATTTAAACTTAGAATTTAATATTTATTGAAACTCGCGTGCTGATACGTAATTAATTGAATTTACATTGTGTACTGCACTTATTTTAAATAACTGTACCATATCTTTCTGTTTATTAATAAGATGCAATAAATAAGACTTCGACCTTTTTTAATTTGTATTACTACAAATTATATCATAGAGTTCAACGTACAACTAACTGCAAGTGCTAAAATGTAAAAGTTAAAGACACTCTAGAGGAGTAAGATTTGTCGCTCTTGCTAGTTATTATTAGTTGTTAATGCTTTTATTTATAATCGCGGTGACAAAAGTCAACATATAAAATCCCTACGAGAGACCGACAATGAGTAAATGTATCAATTGTATAAAATAAAAACGTAGAATGCACGAAGAGCGCGACCGAGTGCGGCGCCGCGCTTGCGGCCTAGTGGGTCGTCAAGCGTCGACGGATTTCTCGTTCACTCAAATCGCCTTAGCTCCGGTTCTAATCAATATTTTTGCATTTAAAAAAAAAACAGATTTATTTGTCTTGGACTGTAGAATCGTTTGGTGATCATTTAATAACCTAAGCACACTACGGAGGAAGCGTGGAAGCCGTTAAACAATTAGATCGTCTGAAAACGGACGATTTTTGTTTAATTAACATTGCGATATTTTCAGTTGCGGTCAATATTTATAAAAAAATAAAATACAGGTGTGTTCCTCTTTGAATAGCGAACATTTTGGTATGTTTCCGGAGTTCATAACTTGCATAGGAAAAAAGTATTAGCCTTTTAAACAATGAAATTTTCCGTTCGCATGAGTTTTCCTTGGTTTATTTGCAAAATCTCTGGTTCTAATAAACATTTTTTCAATTTGAAAAAACGAGCTTATTTCTTATTAAATTTGTGATCATTTGATATGTCGCAGGGCCTTGTACCTTAAATAAGTAAAAAGTTATGAGCGTTTAAACAATTAATTTGTTAATAACTTTTTAATTTGACCACTTACGGCTTGGCACCTTCGAAAATCGGATTCAGGAGGCCAAAATACATAAAAATAACTTAGGTTCTTTCACGGACATTGAAGGGCCACGAAAACCCCCCTTGATCCTAGACTAATTAATGTAGTGATTGTGTAATACCAAATAATTGTGTACTCGAACATGTGAACAAATATTAAAGTATAAACTCATAATTTTAGATTTTATAGAACTATTTTACGTTTTTCGTATGCCCAGCCTTTCAATCGAGGTTACGCCCTCCCGGCCTTCAAATTTTATAGAACTTTGTAACACATTTCGTTGAATTGTTCAACGCAATGCAAAACAAAGACGATTTTTATTTTTTTCCGTGTATCTTTGAAAAATACTTTTCAACGAAATTATAGTTTTATATTATTAATAATATTATAAGTACAAAAAAAATAGAATATTTAAATAATTTCTAACTCCGCTGCAGTATGGAGGATGCATCCTCATTAGCATTTTATATCAGGCATTCCTAGCATTAGACTATCCGAACGGTATGCTTACAAGGAAACTATCCCAGGTGTCCCTCACCGATTTTGATGAAACTGCAATATGTTGTAATACATCGAAAAATAAGGGACACGTATTTTTTTTTATCGGC
>NC_046663.1:111550973-111562800 GCF_010883055.1 Belonocnema kinseyi
GAGGGAGCTCTTCTTAATATTTTGACACCAAAATCATGTCGATACACCTTACCGACTGCGAGTAAAGCCACCCACGCTTTAACTTGACAGACTGTATTATCCGACCACGGATAATTATGGTTGTCAATTGTTTGCACCGTTTTTATCCAAATTCAGATGAATTTTTTTTTATATACTGTGTCCACATGTAGACTACTTTCTGCTGCCTTTCAACAATTTCGAAAGTTTTCATAACAAAAAAGTACCTAGTAGCAAGGGGTTCACATGGTATCTCCCACAGAGGCTTGTCACTTCCTTGGAGCTTTGCCGTAACATATATATTTCCTTAAGATTTGTTGTTAAAAATGGGAAAGTTTTTAGAGGTGGGACTGATCATTTCGGAAGAAGCACTTTGAACAATTAGCATAGAACTTCACTTACAAGTAAGTTGGTTTAATTTTATAATTGTATTAGGTGCCTCTTCCTCACGATCAACATGTAGATGTTTATACCATATTACGTCGGTAATATAAAATTTATGAATGTAAAAATGATTCACAATTTATTTGTATGAAGTAAAGAATAACACCCAAATAATTCTACTCTTATCGAGGACGTCTTTCAGCCAATGGGTTAATGTTTGTCCGGTTACGATAATAAATGAATGCCTTTTAGCTAATATTTAGATCCAAAGTCAAATTGTATTTTGGCATTCAACGTTTTAATTTTAATATAATTGAAAAATCTCGCCATTCGTTGATCTCGAGACACCTTTGATCCAACGAGTAGAGATACTTTTGATCTGTAGTAATTAACGGTAATATATTCTACTCTTTTTTAAAACAATTTCGTTAAAAATTGTAACATTTGTGAGATTGAAGCAGTGAAAGGATCTAAGTTCTTGTATACGTAGAAATTTGATCATTTTTCAGGCATGTTTCGTATTGTTCAAACAATGAACCATGGAATTATGACATAGTAACTTCTATCGATGCCTCTCGTGTAGCTCGTAACTTAAACGATTCCCGGATTATATTCCGACCACCAGGGTAACCTTGTCCCAAAAACGTCTTGATTCCCATTGTAAAATAAATACTGTTTTTGCTGAAAATAGAGGGTACCATGACTTCTTCTGATAATTCTATATAATAAAATTGAATTCTCTTTGATAAAATTCGTCAAATTTTAATTTTCGTTGCGAAACTGCTTAGAACAATAAATTCAGCTGTAAGTTTTAAATTATTTAAAAATTCGAATTTTTCGTCACCTTCCCAATAAAAATGTACTCTCTTATCATGATAGAAAGCTCCCCAATTTGTTAGCAAGGCATCTATTTAAAATTCTAATTGACAATTAGCCTTTCTAATTGGAAATGATAAGTGGGAACCCACATGCCCTGGTGTCACAATCCTTCAAAATTATACTTCTTTGATTCGATAAACAAGCATTTTTCCCTTTTGCACTCCTTTGTCTAAGACCATCCATAATTAACCACGGGTCAGCGAATGGTTAAAAAACCTAAGATTTTTTCGAACTCCCTAAAGTTTTATATTTTGATCTAATTTTAAATAGTCCGCCTGTTTCCTAATACCTTCTTTTTAGATGTTGATAATTAAACGATCATTTTCTTTTAATTCTAATCTAAACCTATGAGGTTGAGTTTTGATTGCACAAATTTGAGTAAATCAACGCTCAAATTATGTGCCCATATAAAATACATTTTCCATAATGTCGGGGCAATCGAAACGTTTCGCTGGCCCCGCCATGGTATTTGCCGCAAAAAGGGTAGCTGTAAAGGATTGACTATTTTTGCACAAATTTGTAAAAATTTGGAACGAAAATAATGCACACATATAAAGTATATTTTAGATAATGTCAGGGCCAACGAAACTTTTTACTGGCCCGGCTATGTTATTTGCAGCAAAGGGGGAAGTTTTTATGGGTTGAATTTTGTTGCAAAAATTTCAGCAAATTAAAATTAAAATAATGCGCCCATAAGAGGTTGATGTTCGATAATGTAGAGGCCAGCTAACCGTTTCGCTGATCCTGCCTGGATGTTTGGCGCATATAGGGTAGTTTTAAGGGTTTGAAGTTTGTTGCACAAATTTGAACAAATCAATACAATAATAGTGCACCCATATAAGGTTAAATTTTAATAATGGTCCCGCCATGGTACTGGCCGCATAAGGAGTAGTTTTTAGGGCTTAAATATTGTTGCAAAAATTTGTACAATTTAAAACGAAAATAATACGCCCATACAAAAATGATATTCGAAAAATTAAAAAATTAAAATAAAATAATGAGCCCATCGTATAAAGTTTATTTTGGGTAATGTCGGAGCCAGCGAAACTTTTCTCTAATCCCGCCATGGTTTCTCTAATCCCTCCATGAATCCATATAAAGTTGATTTTAGATAATGTTTAGGCCAGCGAATCGTTTCGTTGGTCCCGCCATTGTTTTTGTGTGAAATCAGGCAGATTTGGACCCAATCCGTCGGCTTGTGGGTTCGATTCCCGCCTTGCACTCTGGAAGAGCCTCGGCGATTCATCCGGTGAACACTAGCGTAGCATGGGAGTTGTACATCTCCGCTACTACTAATGTACTATTAAATCTTTCATCATCGGAACACTTTCTTTCTCGTGGTTCAACAGGTTAAAAAGGTTTACCTACAAAGCTATATTTATTAATTTTTAAGCAATTTTGACTAAATAGTTTGTCGCCCTGCTACTTGAATGACAAAATCTTATAATAATAGTGACTTTGCTTCTCTGATGATTCTTTTTCGATTGCCATCTGTTGTACAGCTGCTTCCGATATTTCTTTTGCTTTGTTCTCTGATGCTATTCTAGCTGCTCCTGTTGCTGCCGTATCTGCTTGCCCGGCGCGAATTCGGCGGAAAAGCGGATCAAAATAAACGCAAGACGAAAAAGTGGCAAAGGGGCACTCGTACTAACAAGTACATGACACAATGGAGATTTTTTGATTCCATGAGGGGAAGAACTAAATTAATCAGTTTAACCAAATTAACTAACCTTTTCACTCAGACGGGCGACTGGCAACTCACTGTAAGCACTCATTAGCTGAAATGTCAGGGCCAGCAGCGTTGCGCGACGCATGAGCTATCGCTTAGTTTTAATACACATGGTTATTATTTCGGTTTTCATATACAAATATATTAATTTTGGTATACATAGTTGTCAGGCCGCGAGCCTGTCAGAGTCTTCTCAAAATATAGGTTAAAACGCATATTTTGACCCTTATCTCTAAAGAGAAAATATTAATTTTTAAGTTATAACGCAAATATCATACAGTTTTGAGCCTTTGGAATAATATATGCTCACGACTGTAAGTACTATTTGATGAGGAATGGTATGAATCAAAAGAGCCTGGAGATATATATAGATGTGTTGTATGTCTCCTGTTCGGTCTAATCTTTCTCCTATTTCGTATTTCTCTTTTTTTCCCTTAATTTTATTTCTAATCGGTTTAGCCGTCCTTGCATATCATCTTCGTAGGGACTATCCTTATTTGACTGAAACTACTTTTCATTTTAAAAACACTTGTGCATAACGTGCTGCTTCGACACAAAGTAAAAGAATGATAAGCCTTCTTGAAAGAGATCGTGTGAACCCCTTGCTATTAGATACATTTTTGTTTTAAAAACTTTCAAACTTGAAGACATTTGGCAGGAAATGGAAGGATTATATTTCCATGATGACGAAGAGGTTCATGATACAATTAATTATTAATGTATTACAATATCAATGAATAAACGTGGTGCATCAAACTACCCAAAGTGGTGGGTAACTTGACGCGGATGTAATACTTTAAAAAAACTAACTGTGACCACTGATTATATTCTCTTTTAGAATATCATCGACTGCCAAAGATATTTCTTATTTTTTACTTCTTGCCTAATTTTGTGAAGGAAATAATTTAAATAACTCGTGATAATTAATACGGTAAATTCCAAACCTGCAATAGCGACATCCTGTAGTCAACATAAACTATGACTCCGTCTGTGCATCTAGCGATGATCGGACTGTACCGCTTGTGGCACAGCGTGGCGTACCAGTGTTCCCAGAATGGTACAGTCAGGGACTGATATGTGGCTGACTAAAGAATACGAGTCCTACCCAGGACCGGCTATCGAGAACGGGTTTAGTTGTGCCTTTACGTAATTGAATTCACTCAATATTCTATTATTTTAGACATCGATATTTTCTCCCTTACCACTCAGGGTTTAAACTTCCTGACGACGTGCTCCCACCATTGCTGTTCGACCTTAGAGACCGTTCAAGGTAAGTGAGCTTAGTCTTTTTGGGTTTGATCTCTCTCTTCAAATAAAGGGTTTTATGGTGATAGAAACAGAAAGACCTCGTTGCTAAGAAGTAGTCAGGGTTCTATTAGGACGTGGACTCTCTCTTGTTGTGGACGATGGCAGTACTCTTGCGCTTTTCCTCTCCACTTCAGAGATGAGATTTAGGTTTAACCCTTCCTCTGTTATAATAGCGATGGGCACAAATTTCAGCAAATTATAATGTGGGGTCCCTGCTCCCACAATCTAACTTCCTACGCAACTAACTTACCAAGCTTGTTTTCCTTTTTCTCTTTTTCCAACAAATACCTTGTAGTTTTTTCTCATTTCCCCCTTATCTTCCTTATGTCAGTCACGAGAACTGTAGATTTTGTAGATTTGTTCTTCTCTATCAATGAGATAACATAACATTAACCTACACAGGTGAAAAAGCTATATGTAGTTTGTATATAGTGGACAAAACACTTTGTATATAGTCCATTTGATATATATTGGACATATTTTTAATTTGCTTTATACAGAAATATTGATAAAGAAAATGAAAAACATATTTGTGTTGCCCGCTATATATATATAAATTTTCACCTCGATACATTACGTGCTTTTTATTTAAAAATATTCTTTCACTTACTATAGCCAAGATATCAAGCTACATAAACCACAATTTTCCAGAATCTCCGATTATATATACCTAATACTTGAAAAGTATTAACCTTTTTTTATAGATCTACTATTCTCTATCAACCCTTGAATAATTCGAATTCCGAAAACATTTTTTGAATCATTTTCATATAAAAGTTACCTTTCAAAATAATTTTTTTCATATAAACATCCCGTGTAGGAATCCAATCAGGAATCCGGCCTGGTCCCAGTCGGATAGTCCCGCTTTAATCCGGGCACTGATCGAGGAATCCGGCCGGGATCCGGCTAAAAACGTCACGGTAAACTGGTCGGATCTCCGCTTCAATACCGGCCGGGATCCGGTCGGGTAATCCGGCCCCAAAGCGGTCAAGAAATGTTGCTCCAGGCGAGAAATTGTTAACTTGTTTTATCTTTTAAGGCTCATCGCAAAGGTTACGGTGAGCTTTAAAAGTCAAATCAAATAAACCAATTCTAGCAAGAAAATTGGAGTAGAATTTTATTCCCCGATGATAGAATCTCATAGCAATTCGGAAGCCACGTGGTGATTTAAGGTTAGGAAGGAAGAAAGGAAAAACTGTATACACAAGACTATATTTTAATTAAAAATAATAATTATTCGCGCACTAAGTGGGGGTTTGAAACTAATTACTGAAATAAGGTTGATTTTAAGTACAAGTCTCGATTTTATTTGCGAACTCCGAAGAGACGACGCGACGTGAGTGCAAGGAGCATCCTCGTTTCAGGTGCGAAACTGAAAAGTACTGAGTGTCTATGAAGACGACAGACACAGCAGGCGCTATATATGGCGGTAAATTTGAAATTGTACTGGCTAAACATTATCTGAATATAGAGAAGTTTATGAAAATTGTATCACTTCTATTGTTGCATATAGCAGAATCGAGAGCAGTTTAATTTAAAAGTTAAATTATTCGAGAAAATTTAATGTTTTTGTCAAAGGATTTAAAAAAGCTCATTTATGTTTCATTGATCTAATAAATTTTTAAATGATAATTTTCAAATAATAATTCGTCTATCATCCATAATTACGTCTTTGAAAATATCACGGCTCTTAAAAAATGTGTAATTTCTACAAAAACATTAACCGGACCAGTGCCCAGCCGGCTCCCGACCATGGGATATAACCAGGATTGGCCCGGCCAGTAACCGGCCGGCCCCAGACTACGTGATTCGAGAAAAATGTAGCCCGACCGGCTCCCGACTGGTTCCTGTCCATGAAGCCCAGCCAGAGGTAGCCCGGCCGGGATCAGACCAGAAACCTTGTTGTATTAGGGCCAACCGGGGAAATTTCTACACGGGATTCATACATACATATAATTTATTGTATACGAAGAAATAACTTAAATGAAGAATTGTGTTTTTATGTGATACAGCTTCGTACTTTATGACCTGGGTATTCCGTTTTTTTTTTCGAGTTTATGAAAATGATCGAATTCATATTATAAGAAATAATTCTTATAAAAGATCCGTTTCGTACATCCTCAGAATATACATTTTTCCAATTTATTGACAGAAATAGAGGTCTAATGCAAAAACAAATGTGGATATGCTTTTAAGTGTAACAAACAGAAGACAATATCAGAAAAAAACTTGAATAGGATTAGGGTTTCAAAAGAAAACGATTATGGAACCTAAGTCAAGCAGCTTCATGGGCTGAAAAGATGACGCAAGTCGGAATCTGGGCTTGAATTAAGCTGCTGCATGAACTAGAAGTTATCCGGTAACTAGAATGCGTGCTTTTAAATCAAGCCATTATGAAACTTAACATTTATAACTGCATACGTTTTTACTGGATTTGATAATTATAGGAAGAAATTGATTACTTATTTTAAGACAATCTCTAGAATTAACTTCAGCCATTGGCTTCATTGAAGATTAAACTAAAAATCAAGCCAAATACTTCGGAAAACGCCCTCAAGGAAGGTTTTCGCAGATAATAGAATTCGAGAGTAATTTCAAGCCATCAAGAATCAATTTTCTTATTTTTAACCACTAATATAAAAAACAAGAATATAGAACAGAAAATTATATTCTTTATCAAAATTCTACGTAATAAGAGCTTCAATCAGAGCCATCTCTAAGGAAAATCGGACTCAAAGAAAACCTTCCACCATAGGGATCTGAAAAACAAAATTTTCTCGTTTTTCTTCTTTTAAACTAGTGCATGGTGTAAAAAAATGTCAGTTGAGCGGTCAAAGGACCCTGTACTAAATGTATGGGAAAATGGCTTTCGGTGGATTTAGCTTAAACTTTGTAATTTTTAAAGTTATAAGTGCTGGATTAAATATCCGTAAAAAAAAAGAAAAAAAAGGAGAGTTTTAGCGATATGCGGCGCTAAGCGCTCAAGATCAGTGAATAAAACGAATTACAACAGATTTTGTTACAAAAGCGATGTCAACATAGAAATCACGGTTCAGATCGTGGTCTGTCATATTTTCGCCTACACCGTTGACGCATACAGCGCGCTTCTCATAACGATCAAATGCTGAGCGCCCAAGATTTTAACTTGACTAATTAATCACTTCTTTAAAGGCAGAAATGGTACCCAAAGTAACATTAGTAACTAGTGCGCACATTCCGATAATAACACCGATGATCAGCGAATAGAACCAATCCCAGTAGCTTTTGCGAAATATTAAACTATTTCTGGCTCTTGATTCGGGTTCGCTTGTTCACCTCTATTAGCAGCGTCTAGAATCCTTTGTGGCAAGAGTTCTGGCCCCTGACATACATGTGCCAATGTAAGGCGAGGAAATTGTGGTACTTGAAGTTCATGCAGGCGATTCCAATTTGCATTTCCGTAGCGCATATTGTCCACTTCTACGCGGGCTCTCGAAGAACTTGAAAATGGACTTTATGTGGCCATTTCTGGATTTCACTATCCATCTGGATTTCGTTATTAACCGAGCTTCGTTTGCTTCTTCTATTACCAATTGACTCTATCCTTGTTGGAGAAATGGCGGTATCTTGGACACAATTCCTAAGCGTTTTAAAAGTGGTTGGGCATCTCTATATCCACGGTCTTCTATAAAAATATCACCAATGTCGAAAAATTCTCTCATACCTTCCACATCTCTTTCAAATGTGTTAATGAGCATTTGTGCATCATTGTTTCGCGAGTCAGAAAAATTAGGTCCTTGTATTTCAAGTATGTATCCGGCACTTATAACCTTAAAAATTACAAAGTTTCAGCTAAATCCACCGAAAGCCATTTTCCCATACAATTAGTGCGGGGTCCTTTGCATTGCGCGCCGCATCGCGATATTTCAATTCGGCCGATAATTTTACACACGAAAATGTAAAATTCCTTATGTGAAAGAATAAAATAAAATAAAATTTATTAGGGCGACAGGGTTTGAACACTCCAAGCTAAACCTTCGTATAAAATTTCATAGACATTGAACCAACACAAACCCGACACGTTAACACCTACCTAAAACACATAAGATACTATGGGTATTTTTTAATGTTTAAATATTTTGTATCAAAAATATGAAATATACGTTTTGAACAACCGCATTTTTCCGTTTCAATAGCAAAAAATGTTAAAGGCAAAATAGGAATAGCTCTAATTTGATCTATTTTGTGAGAAAGCTGTCAAAAAAGTTGAACAGAGCTGTCAATTTCTCAAAAATTAGAGGATGAAGGCATCGATAAGCAACGAAAACGAGAGCCACTTTCGTATTCAGATATTATTTGATTCATTATTCTAAATTTTCAATTAATTATAAATCAAAAATCTTACAGTCTCCGTCAGGGTAAAATTAAAGATTTTTGGTAGAATTAAAAATCTCGATGTAATTTTCAATCACAGGAAAGTGATTTTACCGACGCATGGTATTTTTATACGCTGCGATTGAATTTTCCCTTCTGAATGAAAAGTTCGTACGACGGAATGTGTAATTTTTTTTTAATTGAGTGTTTCATATTACACTGCTGTTCGAGGGTCCTGTTATTGTCATCGCTAGAGGATGTAATTTCACACACTTTTGTAAAATCACACAGAGGAGTGTATGATATTTACAACGATACAATAAGTAGTTTCCCGAAACTTTGTAATTTTACACAAATATTTTTTTACAGTGTACCTTGAGCTGAAAATTGTGATTTAAACCCCTGGTACACTACAGCTATAAATTAATACTTACATTTTTTCAATCTATTTTTAAAGACAGTTCTGAAAGCTACTAGCGACTTTGACAATTACAGTTTCATTGCGACATTCCCACTTTTCGCTCGACAATTAAGCTACATACTCTCTTTGAATTTGTTATGCAGACTCTAATTAAAAAAATGATTGCTTTTTATACTTTTTGAATATTTCACCGGGTTTTACGAAAATTCAGCAGTCTCTTTCAAGTTTTTCTTCTTTATTTTCATTCATTTCATAAAAGTATTTATTAATTAGTAATTATTTATAAATGGTATATACATTTGCGGATTCTAATTTGGAGTATTCATCTTGTTTGGAACAAGTCTTCTTTAATTAAGTTGTAATTATACTATTTCGAATCTGCCAAATGGTATTGCACTCATTTAATAAGATAGATATCAGGACAAAATTTAATTAAAACCTAATTAATTTTATTCAAGCTTAATATAAAGAGAACTATACAATATTCACAGAGATAAAGACGATGCCCTTTTATCTTATGACCCATCTTGAAGTATCATATGAAGTCGGAGTTCATGTTTAATTCTGAAATGGGCAGTATCGTTATTTGTTAGTAGAATGTTCCTAATCCACTGAGAAAGAGATCTTTTTGATTCAAGCGAACAGATTTGTTTGATGCGATTTGTTTGATTCAAATAAATGATTTCATGAAGCCAAAGAATAATTTTGTTTAAACGTCTTATACTTCAATTAAAGAATGTATTTGTTTGATTCAAACAAATATGTGGCAGCGTGTTTGTTCGCGGAGTGTATAAGCAGTAATATAAAGGCTGTACCTAAGCGAAGCCTTGGAAATTTGTAAGTTACATTGGGTGAGCTAGTAAAGGGTTGGTTTTCCACAAATTCCAGACGGTCGCCAGTTTTATTTGCTGGAAACCTTGGACCTACCCAGCGATTTAATTGAAATTTTAAAGACAATGTATTTTCTTACTATATTCTTAACCCTATTAAAAAGATTTAAGGCTTTATTTCGAGCTTTAAGATTTTAATACTGTCTTCTAACCTACAGCTGTTACTGTTACTATAGCGAAAAACATGGGTTATTGAAAACAAATTCCTTTTTAAAATCCAAATTAAAATGTATTTAAATCGTACTTTGCACTTAGGTTTGTTTTCGAATATTATTTCGTGGATCAGCTTTTTTCAATTTTATGTGTGTTTAAAAATGTCGAAACTTCTAGAATATTCTCAGTAATTTATCACGTCTGTCTTTCATCTAAGTCGTCCTCAAACAGTGATCAAGTTATTAAAGTGAATTTTTGAATTTAATTTCTGCAGCTTAAGAGTGGCCTATTTAAATTTGGAAGCAAGCATAGAAATTCGGCAAGATTATTTTGTACATTTAGAGTATTAATTTAATTACTTATGCTACTTACAAGTTGGGTTGAGCCAGAGCTAGATGTCAATGGTTGAGTTACTGCTGGTTGCATGAGTTTTGAAGCTTTTCTGTAGAGTTTTGCTTTGAGGATAGGTTCACCCGTGTGATAAGCGGACTGAGTTTTGGAAACTCTGAAGACTTGAAGCTTGTTGCTGTTCTGATCGACTGGATATTTAATTTTCCTTAACTCTTTCTTAACGCAATTTTGTTGTTGTGATCGACGTGCTTCGGGCATTTCCTGTAGTTTCAGTGTGCGTTCCTTTACAGTTAATGTGGGCTGGTTTGCTCAATCGTACCTTCTCACATCCATTAGTAAAATATGGTTCATACTTTGGGATTATTGTATCGCTTGTTTTTGATTTTGATGTGGAAGATGTACTAATCTTGTAGACGCTGCCAATCTTTGTGCTTGGGCTTAAAGCTATCAGGCAACAAGGATTAGTCTTTTTAGATTCTGTTTTTTTTTAGCTCGCCGAGTTTCAATATTGTTTGAGCCGGTTTGCTTAGAATCAACCTTTTTCTGCTTTATTTGAACACATTTAACACCTGAGAAGCCTTGTTCATGCAGATCTTCGATTATATCTTCAATTAGGAGGACAGGCAAGCTTTTAAATGATTATTTTTAGCGACTTTTCTTTGTTCGCGGCATACGTATGGAAGTTGAGTTTATTGTTTATGAAGATCTGGACCAAAGCAGCATGGTCTTACGTGATATGAGGTCTAAAGGTTCTCTGAATTGACGATAATTGGAAATGGGGGTTTGGATTTTGATTTCAATTCTGTGACCATATGTACCATGATCAGATCATGATATGTACACTAGTTGGATTTGAATCTTGTAGATTTTCAAGAAAATCGATATTGTTGGAGATGTTCAGGGTTCAATATTCTTTCGTCGCTTTTAGAGGGCTCGCCTTCGGATAGTTTAGAGTATTTCCTCTTAATGCTCGTACTGTTTCTGACTACGGATACCCAAATCCCGTGGTCCATTTTTTTTGCACTGGCCGCCATAAAACTTCCAGTATTCTCGGCCACGTTTCCTCCTTATTTTCGTCATCTAATTAATCCTCTTTTAATTTTATACCCTTATCTTACCAGTAATTTAACTCCATATCCTCATCTTTTTCATTATCACATCCGTACACCCATCTTTCTCTTCATGTACCACTTTCTTTATCACATTCTTTATGGTATTATACTCTTCATCCATTTCTTCATATTTCACTTTATTTGCCTTACATTTACTCGTGAAAAATCGTGTTGTCGCTAACAGGAAAATTACGAATTCGATTTATTGATCCTCTACACTTTGTGTTTC
>NC_046663.1:111562900-111571628 GCF_010883055.1 Belonocnema kinseyi
TCGAGAAATATTTATTTTATATATTACAAAAGACATGTGCACTAAAATATCGAGTAATTATTTTGAGAATTCAATTTCAATATTTTATAATTTATGGATTAATAATTTATGATAAAAAATTCTGAGGGATTTCAGTGGATAATAACACAATTTTTGATGTTTTCTTTAGTTCGATTTTATTTTTTCAATGATTAACTATTTATCTTCGTATGCCTTAATACTACATATTTAGAAGTTACTTTCTAGAATAATTATGGTAACACCGTCCTTATGCCCAGTAGGGGGCATTCTTCTGACAATGCATGAGCTCCACAGCAACTTCCTTAAGAACCATTAGCTCCAGTATATGGGAAGTCGAACCCGTTACAGGCCATCGCACTATAGATTAGTATTACCACAAGTATGGTTATCATCGATTTTCAAGATACAAGTTTCATTATCTGAAAAAATAATACAAATTTATTTCAGTTCAGAGTAATGTAAACCCGAAAATGAATTCATGAAATATTTCTATAGCGCACGTTGTACATTGATGCAACACTATCATGGACCTTTGCATCATTGCACGTCATTATTTTGATTAATTAATTTATTACATATTTTTAAAATTATCGTGGAATTTTTTTGAAGATTTTTTAATTTGCAATTCAACAAGTAGTTAGTACAGAAAAAATCTTCTAAAGTATCAAATATAGAATTAAAAAGCCCCTATCAGAACCACTTAAATTATTTTTCTAATGAATCCCAAACGAAAGAAAGCGAAAATGCCAATTTCAGATAAAGAATATTTCTTTTATTGTCAATATTTTAATGCTTTATTTTTTATACGAGAAGCAAGAGTCATTGTCATCAATTAGGGAAATCATGGTTAATTCGTGATTCCATATACATATTTTGAATAGACACAAGATATTTTTTAACAAATGGAGAAAAACTAACTGATGCGAGAGAAAGTTCAAATACGTGGACTAAGAAGAGAAACAAATAAAAGTCTAAAGTATCTACATAATTTCAATAAGTTGGGGAATAAGTTTGGGTATTATAGAATACAAAATTTTAAAAACTGTATTTCATGACCAATTGGAATATTTTTGTTAATAATAAAATTACAAAATAAAACGAAAATACAAATATGAGAGAGAATATATCATTTCTTAATTTACAGAATTATAAGCAATTCTTTTATTATACTGCGGTCCAAAGTAAGAAGATATATAAGTAACATTTTGATGAAAAGTGAGTTTTGGTATGGTTGGATTCAAAAGAGAAAGGTGCATCTAACTTTGTTAATAAAAATTATTAATTATTAATACCTATTGCAAAAAAAGATTGTTTATAAATGAGCAAAGTCGAAAAAGTTAAAAAATACAACATAAAAATATACGCAAGTCACTTTGCGTGTCCTAAAAGTTGTACAAAGCATGCAATATGTCATCAGCAAATACATGAAAAAAAACCTAAAGAACTTTGGGTGTTTTTTTGCGTTGTAAAAGTGACCAAATGCGGAGCGAATTTACAAAGGGAAATAATCATTTGCCCTTACGTATGTTTTAGACTTGTGAATTAGTATGGTCTCTGATCAGATATCTACGGAAAATAAGTCCCGGCTAAATTCGGCTGTACAACTGATACATTCGTTCGGGTAGATGCAGAACAGCCTCTGAATGCACAGTGTCCCTTACGTATGTTTTGTTGTTGTATTTTCAGGCAGTGCTCGAGCTCTTCGACAAAGGCATCATCCGCGAATGACTTTGTGTTCTTTCTGCCTTGTATTTTTGACTTAAAGCCGCTGGTAAAATATCGCAAATCCATTTTCTAATAGTAATCGTTTAAAAAATCTATTTTTTATTGCAAAATATGAACAAGCACATTGTTTTTAACGAATAACCTATCTTAATTAATCAAAATTTTATTCGATATTAGAATTCTTTGGGCAAACAGTTATTCTCGATTTTTTCATTTCGAGTGAAAATGGACTTATGTATGTTTTCAGTTTGTACAGCAGTATAAGTAATTATAAATTTAAATTTTAAAGTTCTTCGTTGGCTCAGGTGATTGCCGATACCAATGGAAATATTTCTCTATACTCCTACTGGGAGTTTTTGGTGGTTTAGAACCCACCTAGAACCGTAAGTCTCCTCAAAAGATGAGAAATTACACGCAATACACTTATATGAGACAGAAAAATACTGCCCGGAATGTGGGCATCTAACTTGTTACTTCAGAAGGACTGATCTTCCACCCTAACCTGGCCGCTTCTCTACGGCCCAGCTAGGGACGTTTTCGGATAGCGCAGTGTATGAGGCTTACTTTTCTGTGGAAAGTGATCCGTGTCATTTGCAGGGGCATGGGGCACACCTGGCACCTGAGAGGTATGTTTTCATTACGTTGAAAACAACGAAATGCTTAATAACCTGAACTCCAGAAGGGCTCTTGCGAGCTGTCCCTAACGATTCCACTGATACTAAAAATGCATTTTTTATCAAAATGTTGATTAAGCATATTTTTCCTTTGTAGGGTAGTACAGTTCATATCTCACAAGCATTATTCTCTAGTTAATGAAATGATACTGTATATACTTTCTACTTTTATCTATTTCTCTTAGGCTATGTACTTGAACCTTCTCTCAGTGCTGTTTTTTCTCCATTTGTTAAAGATTCTTCCTCTATCAAAAATTAGTATATTTAATAAAAAATTAACCTCTGCTAAAAAATGCAGGCAAAAGAACGTGAACTTCAGTTGGATTAATCTTTACACGAAAATCGTAATAAAAGCTTTAAAAATATTTAATAGCGAATATATTCATGATATAGTTGTATGAATATTACAACATACTATAGAGATACGTACTCAAAGAAATTATTTTAGAGAGTTGTTTCTTGTAAACTAAAATAAATTTTGTTACTTTATTTGATTTTAAGTAACGAAAATGTTGTATTTCAAATATATGACAACCATACTTGTAGTATTGGCACTAACATTTAGTGTAATGGCTTGTGACGAATTCGACTCTAGATGTACTGGAACTAATGGTTTTCTAGCCAGTTGCTGCGGAGGAATGAATTTTAAAAAGAATTACCCCCTTAGGCAGAAGGACGTTCTTATTATAATCCTTACGATAATCCAGAGAGTTCCTAAGAAGTTACGTTAAGTGTTACATCAAGTCATCATACATATTTAAAATTTAGTAAATAATTTCCTGTGAGGAGGTTTCCGGCGAGGTGCCATATCCAGTGATACTTGAAAATTTACCTGGACGATTTTTATATACACAGTTCATTTAGAAATGTTTAGAACTGTTTTTTTTTTCTAAGCGTGCTTAAGATGATAAAGTTTACTGTCTGCAAGGAATAATTACTCTGGTTCATTCTGAGTCTAATGCACTTTGGTTCATCGCAATCATTTCAGTCGCTTGTGTTTAGTGTACGTATGAAATTATGAAAATTTTTTAGTTTTTGTTACAATTTGAGTAATAGAACAAAGAGCCGCAATTTAACTTCATTTCAAATTAGGTGAATGTGCTTCAGAAACGTATAATATGTTAGAAAATGCTTATTGAAGTAGCTGCCTAGTACGAAGCGAAGTTTTTAAGTGGTAGGCGCGTATTTTACGGATGACCGGATTTCAGGGCGATCCAAAAGAAGAGAGTTCCACTTCAAGCGCCATGGACTGGAAAGTTAAACATGTGCATGCACTCCTTGAAAAAAATCGAAGCTGAATATTAAAATGTTATCGCCAGAACCACAAATTAGTGTAGGTATTGTTCACACCATAGTGCATGACGCTATTGGCTAAAGAAAAGTATGCGCGATATTCGTATATCTTTCTCTGACACAAGAAAAGAATGTGCATCATATTTTGGCTGCAAAAGATTTCGTTTAATGGGCTGATGACAATCCTTCTTTGAAGAGCATTGTAACGTATTACACGTTTTTTTAGCACTGTTGCCTTGTTTGAAACATAATCTATTTGCGGCTCTTTGTTCCATTACTCAAATTGTGATAGACTAAAAAATCTTAAGAACTTCAAACGTACAATCCACAGAAGCGACTGAAGTCATTGCGATTAACCAAAGTGTGTCAGAGTCAGAATGACCCAGAGTAAGTATTCCATGCAGAGACTAAATCATATCACCTCAAACACGCTTAGAAAAAAATCAGTTCCTTAACTTTCTCCCCTTATTGACGTAAGCCTCTGACATATATGTATCAAAACATGCTCTTGATAAAAAATAAAATATTTAGTTTAAAACTGCACGCAGAAACATGTAAAAATACTAAAAAATAGAAACTTTATTGCAAAAGCGTATGTTTGCCCGTAATTTTTTATAGCTTCATCTATATAGACTAATAAAGTAGGCCCCCATATGTACTATAAGCCGTTTAAAAGGTAAAAATGGTCTAGGATCATCAAATAATTTGTTATTTAATATATATATTTAAAAATCGTCAAATCATCCTTCTCTAACTCTAACTCATTTGCTGACACTTCAAACGTTTACAATTCAGACCTTCATAACTTTATTTTTAAAAGCATTCCCACGGTAAGATGGAACCAACTGTACTAACCTCTAACAGCTGAAATTTTCACTTATCCGTACGTGGATAAAGACACTCAAAAGACATTGGAAAAAAAACCATCGCGACTTTTTTAGCTGCGCAAATCGAAACGATCTGAGCCTTTTCCAATTGGAATGCATAATATCCATAAGCGAACATGCTTGCCGTCCCAGTTCACTCTATTCATTTGGATTGGTTCCATGGACGGGAGACGAGCTCAGATCCCTTGATATTGGGACATTAAAGGTTATGCACATGAACAAAAGGATGCAACTCAAGTCTTCTATTCCGCGACTCTACATCTCGGACCGGCAAGGTGGTCGAATACTGAATCTTGAATGTCTTCACAACAGTATTATTCTGGGTGTAGCACATATAGTCGCAAATAAACCGGTTCTCTGAAAATTTCCAGGAAGCACGAAAAAGTGAACAAAGAAGCGTTTCTGTACAAAGCAGCGCAGGAGTTTTTTTAAAACAATCGGCCTGGACTTAAATATAAGGGGTGAGCAAAATTCATCAAATCTTATCTATCTCGAGCACTCCCTCCTGAAAACCTCGATTAAGAAGGCACAGGAGTAAAACTTACATGGACAGCTCCTCGACAAGAGGATGCAAGGATTTTTCCATAGAAATGTGGAGGATCAGTTGATGTCATATAAGCTAACGCCTGCTTTCCTTAAATCACCCGGGTTGAAGTTGGGTATAAAGGGTTTTATTTTTGCATGTCAAGATGGCATAATTTCTAGTTTAGCACCACCATTTGAGCGAAGACATTCCAGGGGAAAGCTGCAGAGCGTGTCATACACACCCAAAGCATCTAGGACACATACTATCTAGTTGCTCAACTCATGTGAGAGCGAATTACATCCAAATGCACAATGCAGGTCTAAGAATGCTTTATTACGCTTCTAGGGAAATTGAGTCAATTGTCAAGAACGAGAAGTACCGCATATACTGTAAATTCAGGTTCTGGACAATTGCTTCTGTTGTACAATCGATGCCTTACATAGCTCACCCTGACTTAGAAAAACGAACAATGTTCTTTATCGAATTTTCGGCACTAGCTCACAAAGAGATCACAGCCAAGGAGAATGAAAAGCAAGCAACTTTACAATAGAGTTGCGACGATTCTAACCTGAATCCCCGCAGTGTCTTCATAACCGAATTGTTCCAGGTGCAGCTTACATACTTGAAAATGGCAGAGATCCTCTACTAACAATTGACAGAAACCATGAGGTGATTGGCAAAGAAGCGTTCAAATGATTCTAATATTACCAATGGTATATATTTGTAAAAAAAATATACAAAGTGCTATAAATTTATTTATTGAATCTATTTGAAGGGTTTCTATATTAAAAACTCAAAGAAACCTGTATTCTCAATTGTTTCTAGATAACGAAAATCTAATCTTCAAAATCTATAATAACTCTGCTGGTGGTATTCGCACTAATTTATAGTGCGATGGCTTGCGACGGGTTTGACCTTGCATTCAGCTTTTCACTCGTCTCAGAACGCAGGGTGTTTGAGAACTGTTGAGAATCCGAGAAGCGCCTACAAGAGCTGAGAAGGACCAAAAATGCGAGTGACGAGAGGTCAGTCAGAGGTTGAGAAGCTGAAAAATTTATGATGACCATGGAATTATGGAGTAAAGTCACCAGATCCCTTTTGTGATTATTTTCACAGCTAGGAATGAAACTCTCCATTCATCAGTTAATTTACTTATTTCCAATCAAAATTCAATTAAAACCTTTCGCTGTTCATATTATGTTGCTTTTAACAAGTTTAATTATTTTATTACTACACATAGAGAAATTTAAAGAGAATAATTCACGTAACTGATCCTTGATTTTATTCACGTTCCAGCACAAGAACTAAGATCTCAGAATGCTTCCTTTTAGATTAATGGCCGTTGCTTTAAAAGCATGCGTTCCGAGATCTTAGTTCTTGCGCCAAAGCGTGAATAAAATCTTGGAGCAGTTCCGTGAATTATTCTCTTTAAATTTTTCGCCATGTAGTCATTTAGAAAATTGTATTCTTATGGTTATCATGTGAATATAAGATCAAATAACAGATTAATTTAAAAATATTTTAAAGTATTAAAATTTGTTAAATAATTAAATTTTATATCGTGTATTTTCATCTTTGGAGCTACGATTTTTTAGAGTAACTATTTCTCTTAACGCTAGCGAAAGAATACAGAGCATATAAAGTATAAACAACTAAAACTTTAGAACATCTATGCTGCTTCGAAAATTAAAATTTATACCGGTTATTACTGGGTTTTAGCAATCGCGTTTGTAAGCTCACATTTGTTATGGACAATATGCTTCTTTTGGCTGAAATAATGTGTCGAAATCTTGAGAAAACTCATTCCGATATTGTTGGAGTTATCGGAATGACCAACCAATTTTTGCCGAGTGTTACGATGTTACATATTACACAGAGACAGTTTGTTCATCTTCCTTGTAGGCCTAGAACCGACTTAGATATGCTACTCTGAATATCATGCTTTAAAGCACAACTACTTAGATTTTGGTGGAAAATTCTTCTCAAGAAATTTGTTTAATTTCTAATGCTATACAGATTTAAGTAAGAGTTTGTAAATGACTTTCAAATTATAATTTTCTCATGCTGAAGTCCCTGCAATTTCAAAAAAGAATTTACGATCCCATTCCCTTTAACAAGACTTTACAGTTCGAAGCATTATTACAGTTGCTTCTATTTCATGAAACTGGAAGGTCTTTAACCGATAAATGATTGAAGAAACGGAATGGTTTTTTCCTTTCCCCTTTGCTGAAGATCTTGATAAATCGGAATGATATTTTCACGCGAGTCGACTTCCACCTCCGTTTTATTAATATCTTCACAGAATTCGCTTTGCAAAGCACTTTTTTTGACAGTTTGGAATGAAAGCTGCGCTAGAGGTCGACGAAGAGAAAATAGTTTTCTCAAATCCTCTTTTTTCTTGGTAATCTTGTTCTTACTAGGCATCTTTTTATATCTGCAATATATTATTTATCTCGTAAGAAGAATGACAAATATACCCATTTAGGAAAATAAGAAACTAAAGTAACCAACAGAGCAAGCAAGAAGCAATGTAATGACGGAAAGTGCTGTAAGGAACTTAAAAATATTTCGGAGGGAAGGAATTTGAAAAAAGAACATTATGCAACAAGTGACGAAAAGAGCTGATTTTTTCCTAATGGAGAAATCTACTTGCATACAGTGTTGCATATAGTATTTTATTCCACTCTCGACCGTGGCCATCTTTTGGCTTTGAAAAACAGGTCAAACGCATTTTTCTGTAGCTTTGTTGGCGCCTCGAATTTTGATCGACTAATTTTTACTTTCGCCCAGCTTTTTTCACTTTTGCCCCTCTAATTTTACTTTCGCACTGCTAATTTTATTTTCGCCCCGCAAATTTTAGTAGCGCACCGCAAATGCGGTTTGCAGGAAACATACGTATGCTACTTTTGCCTCTATTTTCAGGGGCAAAAGGTTGCCATTTCGGTAGAGTGTCACATTTAATTTTTTTTACTCACCCTAATAAACATACTGGTTACGTTTCTAATAGCATTTTCCGTCGTTACACTGCTGTATGCTGCTTTAGAACGTCATTTTGTAAGATTTGTTTCTTGTTTTCCTTAATTGGAATGGAAGCTTCTAATGTGTCCCCTAAGGGTTTACATTTTTCTTACACCTTCTTCTCTATTCCTTTACACACTCCCTACACACTTACATGGTGGTGGAAGGGGAACCTACAGTTTAAGGTGGGTTCTAAACCACCAAGAGCAACAGCTTTAAGGTGGTTTTAGCGTGAAACGAAATCCATGCTAAAAAGCTGAAATTTTTATTATAACTTCTTTAACTATTTTTGAATACATCTGCGAAGTTTCAGATTGATTGACCGTCTATTTACAGAGAAATAATTAATTAAAGTTTCATCGTTTGGCCATGAATTACTATACAGCTTATGGCAATGACAAGTCAACTTGAGCTTAGAATGAGTGCCGTACTCACAAAATCCATGCTACGTATGCAAAAAACTAACAAAATGTGCCCCGAATCTTCATAAATTCGTCTGATTTTTTAAAGAATTTTTTACCGTTTGATAATAATGTATTACCTTTCTAAAAATCAGAACTCTGTCGACTTTCGTCGGTAGCCAT
>NC_046663.1:111571728-111577864 GCF_010883055.1 Belonocnema kinseyi
TTAATTTTCGGATTTTCAAACACAAAAGATTCCATGTAAATCAAAAATACTTTTTTACACTCTCATATGACTCACTGAGTCACGCTAAAACCACCTTAAGTCCTTAGAGAAAACCTTCTTCTCTAGAGGTACCGGTCCCACGCTAGTATTCACCGCATGGGCCGCCGAGACTCTTCCAGGGTGCAAGGCAGGAATCAAACCCGCATGCCGAAGGAGTGGGTCCAAAGCCTACGCCTGGTGAGGACAAGATTACGAAGAAGTAAAAACCTGGAGAGGAGTTGAGAAAACTACATTCTCTTCATCGACCTCTAGTGCAACTTTTAGTGCAAACTGACGAAGAAGAGAGTGTTTTTCAAAAAGAATTCTGTGAAGCAATTGATCAAATGAAAATAGGAATCGAGTCGTATTTTCGAGAAAATGTCACTTATATGGATCAGAATCCTCTGTTATGGCAAAATAAAAATCAAAGTAGATTTCAATTAATCGCACAACTTGGCAAAAATTTGTTGATCATAACCAAAGACACATTATTTCAGCCAAAAGAAGCATATAGTCCAACAAAAATATTAACTTACTAACGTGACTGTTCGAAACCGTTGATTACCAGTATAACATTTAATTTTTGAATCATCATAGAAATGATGAACTTCTTGTGTTTATGCTGTACTTTCTTTTTTGTTTTCATGATGTTAGAATACTTGAAGTCTGTACAAAATTGTATTGTTAAAGATAAAATCACACGTATTACAATTTAAGTATTCTTGCAATTTTAATACTTATCATATTTTAAAATTGATCTATTATTTGATTTTATATTGACGTGATAGCTATTAGTATTAAAGTTTTCAAAATTGTAATAACTAATTGCTGAAATTTAATCTTTTTAACTCCTGGGATAATATAAATAAAATAAATTGATTAAGTTTATAATCATTCGATCAGTACTATAGTAAAATAATTAAACTTATTTAAAACAATATGTGAAGAGTCAAGGCTATCAATAAAATTGGTATCGAAAATATATGAAATAGCTGATGGATTAAGAGTTTCCTCCTAAATGATGAAAAACATCACAGTAATCACTCGTCACCAAGAACTTCTCATCTACGCTAGAACTTCTCAGGTTCTCGAGAACTTCTTCGCCCTACTTAGTACTTCTCCGGTTCTCAACACTTCTCAAATACCCTGCGCTGTGAGACAAGCAGAATGCCCAATGCTACTTTGGCCGTCTATTTATTGGAGCTACATGGTTCTCAAGGCAGTTGTGTAGTGACATGGATTGTCAGACAAATTACCTCAATTTGGCAAAGGACGGTGTTACCATAAATGTTGCTAGTAACTGCTAGATATGCAGTACTGGGACATACTAAGAGGATTATGAAATTATTAACAAAAATAAAATCTCACACTCAAAAGTTTAAAAAAAATCAATTCTGCTCATGGCACATCGAAAACGATTCATATTAAGGGTAAGTCCTCATTCTCGGGGTCAAAAAATCGAATTTTTTTATTATCTTATTCGAACCTATAACTCCTTAAGAATATTTCCTGAGAATTTCAAGTCAAAATTCGAAATACTCTTGGAGTTCTATAATCTAGACGATGCACGGTAGACGCCTGAGAGCGGGTACCGCATGGGCTCGACGCGTAGATACACGGTTTCCTTGTCGGCTATTTATAATGCCCTCGCCGTAATTCGGTCCCCCTCAGCTTACTATGTGACTACCTGCTAGAAGAGTCAGAAGGGATTTTGTATGGACCTGGCATAACTGATTGAAGGTAAGTATTGTTATACACGAAAAATTGCTTTACAGAACTTAAACGCATTTTTCTCAAAACAGTGTTTTTACGATTGGCGGGCATTGTAACTCAGAGACTCTTCAACCGATCGATCTGAAATTTTAATATGTTTTTTTATACATCAATGGCTATAACTTAGACTATTATGAAGAAGTTAATAAGGATCTTCTTTAATTTTTATCTTGATTTTTAACTGAAAAAATTAGAGTTTTGAAAAATAAAATTCTAAGGTCCGCCATTTTGTAAATTTTCGGCTGAAATAAATGATCTTAGTCTATTCTCTAGCCAAACATGTACTTTTTCAAATCCCATTAGATTTTTTTGGTTTGAGACGTTCCAGTCTCTTGCAATCATGCCCGCCATAAAAAAGGACTTTTCATTGACCACAAGAAACAGCTATAAAATGTGGATAAAAAAATTATGTAAACATGTTTTCTTATTTTAAAAATTTTAAATTACATGTATGAAAATATTCAAACCTATGAAGTCGATTTTTGATCATTTACCAGCCCATTAAAAATCGCAAAAATTAGAAATCGAGAAAGGGGGGGGGGGGTACTCTTAAAACGTGACACGCTGGCCCAGCAATTTCCATAGGATTAACTGATGGGAGAATGGCTCAAGTAGTCGTTAACGTCGCTGAGACAAATCATGGACCGTGGGCAGACACCGCTGCGTTGTGATTGTCCACAGAAATAATTTAAGTCAAACCACTAATTTTTTAAATATATTTTTGTGCACTTAAAGTTTTTTTCCGAATGAGAAATGCCGCAATGTTACCAGTCGAAATATGACATTTAGAGTAAATGATAAAAATGAATGACGATTTAGTATAATATCGTTTCAAAATAGGGAAAACAAGGTTTGCATATCAAAAATTAATATAGCGGTTTACAGCCGTCAAAACTAATATTTTTATTTGGAGAAATGGAAAGCATGTTTAATTAACTCTTTTAAAACTTGCTTGAATTTAAAATTCACTATATCAAAGTTAAGGGTATGTGATACTTAGAAAATTGTAGGTTTTACCAGTTTTAAGTTCCCCCGATTTTTTTTCTAGAATAATAAATATTTTGTCTTAAAAATTTGGGAAATGATAGCGAACACGCTAACAGACTTCCCCACACACTTTTTTATTGGTTAATTCAAAAAAGTTTTAATATAGCAAAATGTGATTCATTTGCAGAGCGCTTAGGAATTAGTATCGATTTTTTCAGTGTTAGATTCCCCCGGCTTTTTTCCTCGGATAAGAAATATTTTGTCTTCAAAATCCGAGAAATGTTAGCGAACATGCTAACGGACTTACCCGCACACTTTTTTTCAAAATTTTTTTGATATTGCTATCAGCGTGTATGTATATTTCGAGGTTATGTGTGTTACAATTCTCCCGAGCGTTACTTCCAAACTACCCAATATTTTCGGCCGAAAACTTTGGACTTACAAATAAACATAATAACTAATCTCCCCCAACTAACCTTGTTTGGAGGCAATCAAATAAGTTTATTTCATAAATAATTTCAAATTTTTTTGTTATTATCCCTCAAAAAAGAGTCCGGGGACGCCAATTATGATATTTTATAGCATCTACAAATTCAGTTTTTAAAATTTTTCATTTTTGTGGGTAAAAGCCAGGGGAACTGCACCCGATTGACCTCACGACGAAGTATCACATGCCCTTAACAAGTAAAGTTAGAACGATAGTCATATATTTTATTTGGAATAACGAAAACATCGTTTGACGTTACCATACAAAGCTTCTGAGAATCTCAAACGACTATATGAAAAATAGCTCACTTCAACAAAAGATTTAGCCTTCAGAAGGAGGAACAAAATACATAAATTAAATACAAATAAATAAATAAACACGCGTACAATTATTATTTTTATTATTATATATTTCATTTATTATCTACATACATAATTGCACGCTTAATCGCTATGAAAAATCGGAATGGCTGCGGCGAGATTCGAACCTAACTTACCTCAATTACTAATGCATTCCCTAACAACTAAACCCCACAGCCAACTTATATTATGGAATAATTGGCAAAAATCTCGGCAAAGCGGCGTCACTTGAAAACTCAGGGCATTATGATTTTCAGTGATTAAATTGATTTTTTATAAAATACATTTTTTTAACGGAACTGATAATATTCTTGTATGAAGAACATTCTCTAATTCGATATCTCAGTAACTCAGTATAATAAACTTGAGTGCATTTAGATGAAATATTTTATAAATTGTAGTCATTAAATCTTATTATCTTAGTATATGCATTTCTTGAGAAAGAATTCCTAATGTTTTAAATGCCATAGTAAATGAATTGATTTAAAATACAAAAAGTTAACTTTTATTTAAAATGTTGTGAATTATAACCTTCCGGTCCAATCGGAAAATGGCGGAAACAATCGAGCAGCATTCTCAAACGAAATTATACGAAAAATTAAGAATAATGGTTTCATAGATTGCCATGCGTTTCAGATTTCTGTCAACTTCATACTGATAATATCAATTTCTAAAATACGTTTTCGAGATTATGATATTCACTATTCTTTTTATTCAAATTATTTTTCGAAAACTCAGAAAAAAGAATATCATTTTTTGATAGTGTTAATTCTTGAAATGGAGATTCATAATATTTCGTATTTAGGATACTACTTTGTCGTCGTCGTGTTTTAAATACTTGTATGGTAATATTAAACTTCGGTACTAAAATACGAATAAATATAATAAAACCTCGGTTTTCCCTATTTTGGAACGATATTATACCAAAGTCTAATTCATTTGTTTCAATCAAACTGCTAATTATTCGTGCAATAATCATTTATTGATAACTTTTCAAAAATTATAATACTCCCCACCATGATAATTTTAAATTCTGAACCATGAATTGAATTATGCCGGAAACACAAATGTTCCTATATAATTTTATGGAAATTTTATTGCAATATGGCAACAACTATCTACGTTAACTAAAAAGAGTTTAAATCATTTTCAATAATTCGATAATCACAATCTCCATATATTAAAGAAATGTAAATAAATTAGGGCGACATTATTTTGATTATACTCAGAATTCACCTGTGCATTTTGCCTTCTCCTAGGACCATCTCCCATCATAGCCAAGAATCCAACATTGCTCTTAAATAACGAGGTTACGTACTGTTTCGTGAATACTAGGTATCAATCATCATAAAAAAATATATTCGTGACAGAAAATGACGGACGTGAGTTTTACGATGAATGATAGGGTGCGTGGATTCTCTGAATCAGCTGGTTTGATCATTTTGGATAGCATGAGAGCCATAAATGTGTAAAGTGAGAGCAAAAGACAGAGGGAGGGAGCGGAAATACTGCGTTGTAGGGGAAGATGGGGTTAGAGGTGGTTAGAGGGCAACCAGGTGGCGCACGTAGTGTGGGTATTGCGGGTGGAAGGTGGATGGTTGCCATCAGACTGGTGGGGTACAGGTTGTCAGTGTAGAGGGGAAGATGGTAGAAAAGGAGAGGGGTGTATTGATTGCGCGTGGTTGTCGAGAAGGAGAGAGAAATAGGCCGAAAGAGAAAGAGACAGAGGGAGAGAGAGAGGGAGAGAGATAGCGCGAGAGAGATGACCATCAACGCTGCGACCTTGTCTCTTTCAGCTTCGTGAAGCATACCCTCCATGTCTATGTCGTACTTCCTTCAACTTCCTTTGTTTCTTCTTCACCGCTACGGCCTTACTTTTTTCAAAGTCCACCGTTCACATATGGTCTATGCAATATGCATACAGAATCTACCACCTAAGATCAATGCCGAAAATGCATCTTTCTGTCACATTGTCTACACACTGCACATGCTACATACCTTTTCCACTTGACTCAACTCGCTCTCTTTACATGCATTTCCATTCCCACCCAGAGGTTTAACCACTCTTTGTGTATTATTTACGAGGAAAAAACGACACTATCCAGCAGACTGTCATTCTGTTTTACCCTGGGCCAGGGGGTCCCCTGATCTATTCATCTATATAGAAAAAAAAATGGAGATCAAAGGTTCTTAAAGAAATGTAATATTTAATTTAAGTGGAAAGTAGGACTTATTTTAAAGGCATGTAGTAGAGTGTTACGTGAAAAATAACATGGTTTATATTCCGCCTCTTTCAATTTATTTAAGGAAGTACCTTCACGCCGCGGCGACTTCATTGAGATTACTAATTGTACAGAATTCCCTCAACAGTTCTGCCTCTCTAGAATTCTTCTATTACGAGGGTAGTTCAATAAGTCCTTAGAATGACCAACAGATGGCGCGCGAATCGCTCCAAATCATCTGTTTTCAGTCAGCACCACTCCCGACTAGA
>NC_046663.1:111577964-111583640 GCF_010883055.1 Belonocnema kinseyi
GCCAATCTTTGGTCTGGTATCGCGCAAATGAATTTCCCTGAAATCCGTATAATGCATTTGGAGGTCAAGTTTGTTGTTGTTATCGCGTTTCTTGATATTTCAGTATAGTTATCGCCTACAATTGAAACAATTGTAAATTATTATTAACTATTATTATTAATATAACTATCACTGCTCCCGCTTAGACCGTCGCCTTTTATTTCGCTGCTCCCATAATGCACCGGCGCTCTTCCGATAATTGTTTCAGACACCTATTCTTAATATCCCTATTATAGCTAAACTTATTAGGGGTTTGACTGTACGATATCCCTGTTATATGGAAAATGGTCAAGGATATTTATTTTCGCTGATCCAGGGATCTTTCTAAATTCCTTCGCTCGTTTTCAGCTAAATGTTTAGCTATAATGGGGAATAATATCCATGTCACAGCTCAATTTTTTTTACCGTGTACAAAAGAGTTATGTAAAAACTCAAGTCCAAAAGTGAAAATTTTGATACGTAATAATTCTTATGAGGATTGTATTATTTTCATACCAGTATATCATAAAATAATACAAAGTAATGTAAATCTTTATTAAAGGAATAATATAAAATTTATTTTCGTGTGATATTAACGATTCACTTAAAAGAAAGTATAGATTGTAGAATTTTTTAGAGATTTTCACTTTTATTTTGAGAGGAATTACACAACAGTATGGTAAAATGAGAATCGCTAGGGACGTCAACATTTTCAGGGCTTTATTTATAATATAAACTTTAACATTTTTAAGTTCCGGTTAATATTCTAGGACTTCAGGAAATATTCAAATATATGGATTAGTTTTACATGTTTGATTTTATTAATTAAATTCTAACTTAATTTAATTTAATAGATTTTATATTAATATAATTTGTAAGTTTTTGATCTTCAAATTTTCGCAAATTTAAAATGTCGAAAATTAAATAATTTAGAGTATTCAGGTTACAAATTTTTATTAAAGAAATTATCCAATGTTTTTAGTTACTTTCTCTAAATTTATAGGCCAGTTTATTGATAAAATGTTAAAATAAGACATTTCGATGAATGGGGACCAGATATTGTTTGGACGGCCCTGACGTACTCTTACTTCAACTTTTTAGCTGAGATTTTTTTCTCGATATTCTAAGTAGTTAGCCGTGAGATCTGGTCATTAGCGATCGAATGCCTTAAACTTAGAGTTGGTGATTCGAAACCCGTCACAGTGTTTTCGATTTTTAAAAGCGTTAATATCATTAAAAGCATCTGAACTAAATTATATATGTAATGTATTGTGATTTAGTGTAATTATTTAAGATAAATTATGTAAGGATGTATGTAGTAAGTGGATGACCTTCCACAGAATCAGGTTGCAGCAATAATATTGTTTTCTGCTGACGCACGAAATTTTACATAACTAGGATGTAGAATTCGCATATAGAGCGGTAGACTTTGTTTTCTTTGATTGAAACTGTAACTAACAGTTCGAAGCATTTTACCAAACTGGTAGATAATTGGTATCTCATTTTACCTGTCAGGTAATCTTTATTATATAGTTGTATTATTTCTTTCTGAATCGAGAATTAAAAGTATAATAAATTTATATCAATAATTAATATTTTCATATGAAATATTACCCTATTTCATATTACATGACTGAATGTGAAATTTTAATAAAACGCCGTAATGTCCTCCGTGTACCGAACTAAGTTATGTAAAATTTAACACAAAAATGTTCTCCATGTAAAGTGTAGCTTTAACGTCAAAAAACAGAAAATAAGGGGTTTATGAGTGATTATTTCAATTGAAGTTAATCCCTGTTTGAAACTCGCTGACACGATATCTCAACTTCGGTCCATCGGAAATAAAAAAAGTTGTGAAATTAGTGAAATATAGAAAAGTAGCTATCGTGTGAACTAGGATAGCTCACATGTCATAACATAAAATAAAATGACGGACTTCTGAAATCGTCTTTAAACAATTAACCACTAATTTCACAACTTTTTTTATTTCCGATGGCCCGTATAGTCAAAATATCGTGTCAGCTAATTTCAAACAGGGATTAACTTCGGGCTGCCGTAACGGTGATATTTACATTTACAAAATTGCTGTATTACCTTCAGACCTCTTCTTTTCTCTACTAAGAGTTAACATTAATGAATTTACTTTACTATGAGAAAAATTCTTTCAAAAAAGACATTGAAGGGATTTACGAAAAAGCCTTACTTGACACGCAAACAGCTTACTTTCAAAATTGTATATTGAAAGTTTGGTGAATAGCTCACTTTAATTCTGTCGAGAAATTCTTATTTCTTATTTAAGATAAATAAGTACTTTATTTAAGATAGTTTGTATACATAAATTCAGTTGATTTCTTAATTCAACTAAAATATGAAAGTTCAATACAACCTTAAGTACTTGTTCTTACTGTGTTCAGTAATGTGTACTGTATACTGAAAAAAACAATATTCTAATTTGAAAATTTTCCCACTAAATTGAAGAATATTTGCAACTTAAATATGCACCAAGAATATACTCTTAGTGTAAGATGAATTCCCCCTTACCTTAAGAATATATATTATTTTTTAATTATTCTTGTCTATATGATAATTATTTGTATGTTGTACTTACTTCTCTCCTTTAAAGTGAAACACTCAATGCCCAAAAGTACAAAACAAAGGAACTGATCTCAAAGGACGTGGCACGAAACATTAAAAGAAATTATTGAACAAAATAAGGCGCATTTTTCTTTTCGCATTTCTTCTTCCGCAACAATATTCTCATTTTAAGAATACTTTCTTCCTTCGGTTAAAATACGCCTGCAAGAATATGACTTCGAAAGACAGAAGAAATTGTGCCGCGATACAGTAATGGTTACTTGAGTCGAATCATCATTATTGAACTGCGCCACACTATCTTGTGCCTGTCGAAAAATCAGTCGGGAACAAAACGTGGTGTACTACAAAAGTCTCATTTCCTTTTTTTAACTTCTAGAAGTCCAAATTCATCTCCAAAAAATTCCGAGATATTTGTAAAAAATTTGTATACTTTGACACTACCGTCCCAAAAAGTTAACATTTTTCTGAATAACCTATAGGATTCTCATTCTCACTTCCCAAAAAATCCTACTGCAACAGGATGATTTTTGACCTTTTTTAATTTAATTCAGTTCTATTTCAGCAGAAATTTCTGGGAACATGATTTCTGAGAATATGTAAAAATTATTTAAGAAAGTGAGCCCTAAAAAATGTCTGCTGAAATCGAATGTATCTGTGAGTATTTTTAGTACTAGTGAAACTTGACAAAAAAATTAAACATAATATTATTATATTAATTTAGCTGCCAGATCGAATAATGGCACATAAGATCATTTTGCCGGAAGTGGGAAGACTCCTGAAGACTTTTGAAAACATTTTTGAGCATTTTCGATTTTAATTATAAATATCCTTTGACTGATAGAGCAAAAGGAGTTTTCAAATTTAGCGTTTCGTTTATCGAGCGAATTCAGGGCAACAAAGAAATTGTCGAGAGAAAGTTGTTGCTTCCAGTACAAAGAGTTTTTCATGAAAATGTAAGCCCAATTGTTTTGATATTTAAGAAATTATTAATGTCTTGAGTCGCTAACGAATAGTCGTCTTGCGCGCGGACTGTAGCGAAAGTCTGAGCTGTGATTCTAAATAATAATCTTAATACACTTCACCAGCGCTAGAGATGAAACCCAATCAAGTAATTAGGTAATACCAAAGCATTATGAATGGATAAGAAAATAAAGAAAATTGCATAATGTCCAATAATTTATTCATTTCATGCACAATATGGTTCTATTTTTGATATAAACTGTAGAAAAGTAAAATATAACATAAACATCTAATAGTTGAGAATCACCGGATTCCCAATGCCGCGAGTTTTTTAATGCTTTAAAGTCGTGGAATTCAAAAAAATGAAAGACTGAGAAAGCTTACTTGTTTTTCGTTCATACATATTATAATACAGCATTATTATATATTTTGTATTTTAAAAGTTAAATGTATCTAGATTATTAACAAAAGCGTTGTAATATAACGTCTCACAGATTATAGGCTTTTGTTAATTTTTTTCAAAAATAGAACAATTATAGTGCACGCGCAAGACTAACTAGTTGCTAGCGACTTGAGACAATAATAATTTCTTAAATATCAAATCGATTGGACGTAAATTTTCCACAAAACTTCCTTGTACTCCAATTAACAACTTTCTCGATGGGGCTTTTTTGCTGCTCAAATGTCGCTCGATAAACAAAACGCTGGAGGTTAGAGAAATCCTTTATGCGCCGAGCATTAGAAAAAAATTATTAAAATTTGTTTATTCATTTTCAAATTCCTTTTTCTCTTTCAGTCGAAGGACATTCCGAACCATATTCCCTGCAAATTTTATATAAAAAATTCAAAAGCTGACTGACTGAGCACAAGTTGAAGAGAAAAACGAATTAAAATAGGTTTTACCGAAAAAGTTAGATTTTACTTTAATTAGAAAACTAAAAGAACTAGAACTTTTTGTCTAAGAGGAAAAAAAATCACAATGAAATTTTACATTCAGATTTCTTTACAAAGGAAAATAGAAAAATTTTGTTTAAAACCTACAGGGGTCTTGCCACTCGCGGCGAAACAATTTTATGTACGCTAATGCGATCCGGCAGCTTAATTTTGTTCCTATTTAGACTTGGTAAACGTTTTTTTAATTGGCACTTTATTATTAATTTATCTCATAACGGTAATTTAGTGTGATTTTAATTTTTATTCGATTGGCTTTTATATATACTTAAGGGTGTTGGTTCAATCCGACTTTGATTTTTTTTTAAATAAGTACGGCACTGATTCCATATATATTTCTTCCGAAGGATTTGTGAACGAAAGAAAGAAAACTTGTCGAATATCCGTGCTTTTGCGAGATCGTCGGCTCAATAAAATGTTGAAAAATCAAAAAATTTGTTGAGAAAATGATTATTTTCCCGACAAATATGAATTTTGCGAAAGATAGAAACCAGCGGGTAGCAGACGGCAGCATTTGAAAGATTAGAATCGTTAGCTAATTAATTAGAAGAATTCTAGAGATTCACGGCTCTTCCAAAGGGCCAGGTTTTGAAGATGGTGTCCCCAAATTTTGCAAAATACGTTGCGAAATGGAGCAAAAAGCAGAGAAAACTGACATGCCCTGGCTGTGTTTTTGTAACTGTATTTGTGATCAACCACACGCAGAAAAAAGAACCTTACATTTTACTGAAAACCAAGTTAAATCTACCGATCTTCCTAGTTCGTGTATGAAAAACATGACAGTTCAGTAAACGTTACAATTATAGGCAAATAAGTACGACTATCAATGATGGTTACTAGTACTGATTCTCAAGTGGTGCTGACCTGCGGATCAGTAGATTTTACCGATCCAGTCGCTATTCTGTACAGTTCCTGGATGTTGCAAATACGAATTATCATGACAGTTTAACGAATTATATAAAGAGGTCTGAATTATGTTATCGGCGTAGACTACAGTTAAGACAGAACTATAAATTGTGAAAAAGTATTGCTAAAAAATAATAAATAAGCGCACGGTTATTTCTTATAAATGTTTTCGGATATACTTATAAATTAATCGTTATTTGTAAGTTATGATGCTTATAATACAATTAAAATTTCGCACGCAATGGG
>NC_046663.1:111583650-111615882 GCF_010883055.1 Belonocnema kinseyi
AACCTAAGCGCGCAAGTCAACAGTCTTAACCACTACACCAGTATACGAGTTGCGATTTGTAAAATAATTTTGAAATGCATTTGTAACTGAGTGTGGTGACCTCAGGAACGATTTCTGAATACGCAACCATGCCATCGCGACACACAACAAAAGTTCTAGCATTCACATCATATCTATATGTCAGCTGAATCAGTCACGGAACAAAAACACGTCTTGCTCCAATAAACTCTCAAGTGTACGCGATCTGTGAATAAGTTGTGCCATCCAAAATTGTATTATTTTTATAACACCCCTTCCTTGCGAAGTGGGAATATGTAGTAATGTGACGACTGTCACAGATATGTCAAAAAAAAATGTTTTTTAGGTGATGCAATCCATTCATTGCCGATTGCGTCGTGAATACACCCGGTGCTCCGCGCGTATAGGTTGCGTTGCGACTTTAGGGGCGAGTTAAGCTAACCGATCGGATCGGTAGCATGTACCGATCTTTCGGTAATGTCCACTGCACTACTATTGTAATCTCGGTTCAGTGGATTTGACATGTCGTTCAGTAGGTAATACGAGGGAGTAGAGGTTTATGTTACTGAAGGATAACCGTTGAGTTAACCTTAATTTCATTGTGATATTTACGAAAGGCTAAGTGATTTTCACATTTTCACCCCCTTATTAAGAGCACTTTTTACTGTTACGGTTACAAGAAACCCTTTACAATTCTTGATAAGTAAATATTACATTTCTTTTTTTTGCGTGCACCAGGCTAGCTGTCACCTTCACTCTATACGCGGAATCGGGGCGTACTTCGTTATCGTCTGTGGATCAAGACTACAATTCTCAAAGGGGAAAACCTCTTCTGGGACAATGACTTTTTGATGAGACTATCATCAAGCGATATCACTTCAAAATCAATACGACACGTGTCCCGGATTTTTTGGTCCCTTATAAGAACTATGAGCGTTTGTAAATCACATTAGCCAAAGGTGCAGAACCTATACCGGTTCACGCGAATCTTTTTCTCAACTTTTTTTTTCGTATTGTAAACATGTCAAGTAATAATTTTTAATGTTTCCCCGGCGAAAAAATTATTGGTTTGAAAAATACTACTGGGAAATATATATCATGCAGACACTTTTCGAATAATTTATTTGTACAATCGTAATTTTTTAAACATTTTTGCGAGTGATAATCGCGATGAATTATTACGTATCTGGGTGATGCAGTGTTTACTGCAGCGACGGAAGAAATGAGAATTTATTAAATTTATGCATTTGCAGATGTCATTTTCAATAAAAGTTCATTTCAATATTTTGTAGGAAATTGTAGTCACATTTTTTATTTTTATTTCCCAATTGAAAACTGCCTAATCTTTGGCTGATTCTCTTTTCTTCCGTCGCTGCAGTGGACACTGCATCACCCATCTACGTGATAATCCATGGCGATTATCACCCGCAAAAATGTAAAAAAAATTACGATTATACAAATAAATTATTCGAAAAGTGTCTGCATGATATTTATTTCCCAGTAATATTTTTCACACGAATAATTTATTCGCCGGGAAAGCATTAAAAATTATTACTTGACATGTTTACAATACGAAAAAAAAAGTTGAGAAAAAGATTCGAACCCACGGCAGCGTGATCAACAGACAGACTCTCGTCCACTGGACCAGCGGATCTTGTTGAGAATATACGCGCGCAAACCGTTAGAGTTTCTGCACCCTTGGCTGATGTGATTTACAAACGCTCATAGTTCTTACAAGGAACCAAAAAATCCGGGACACGTGTCTTATTATTTTTGAAGTAATATCGATTGAAGATAGTCTCATCAAAAAGTCAATATCCCAGAAGAGGTTTTCCCTTTGAGAATTGTGTCTTGACCCACGGACGATAACGAAGTACACCCCGATTCCCCGTATAGAGTGAAGGTAATAACTAGCCTGATGATTGATCACAAATACAGTTACAAAAACACAGACAGGGCATGTCAGTTTTTTCTGCTTTTTGCTCCCTTCCGCAAAGTATTTCGCAAAATTTGGGGACAACATCTTCAAGACCTGGCCCTTTGAAAGAGCCGTAAATCTCTAGAATTCTGCTATTATGTCAGAATTGTGAGTAAAAAAATTAATTAGCTAACGTTGCTCATCTTTCAAATGCTGCCGTCTGCTACCCGCTGGTTTCTATCTTTCGAAAAAATTCATATTTGTCGGGAAAATAATCATTTCCTCAATAAATTTTTTGATTTTTCAACATTTTATTGAACCAAGGATCTCGCAAAACCCCGGATATTCGACAAGTTTTCTTTCTTTCGTTCACAAATCCTTCGCAAAAAATATTTATGGAATCAGTGCCGTACCTATTAAAAAAGAATTCAAAGTCAGATTGAACCAACACCCTTAAGCGCTCTTTAAACAGTTTCTATGTAATAAAAAAAGGGGAGGATGTGGAAATATTGCTCTATAGGTAGGAAAACTATGTCATGAGCAAGAACTACCTAATATGACTACTCAGATTACAAGTGAATACTTGAACATTATTTTCATAAAATATTTTTGTAATTGACTTTATTATATATTATAATTTATTACAAATTACGATATAACTTTCTCCTTTCACTCTTTCTGCCTTGATTTTTTGAGAATAAACTTTATCGTTTCTTTTCCCCTAGTGTATCATTCCCCTTCATTAAGTTAGCCCTCTAATACGATCTCTATCAATTTGCTAATGTTGCGCACGAAGCACGGATTCTCTTCGTATTGCAAGTAATGGTTACGAAAATTCACGATTTCATCCCTCTTGGCTGGCATCGGCTTTCGCAGGGGATGTTCACCCTTGCTAGAAAGTTAATGTGACACTGTGCACTGTGTGCCCTCGTTTTATTTGGACCTTGTCTCACAAGGGTCACTGCAATGGACTTCGGGACCTAGGAATGAGGTCTTTTACTCAAATCGATTTTCTACATTCTGGAAAAAAGTCAAGATGCTTCCTTTTCCTATTGGGCGTATGTGCCAAATTTCGGGAATTTATTAATTGGCTTAAACTAAGTGTTTTTAGCTAATTCATTTCCCTGTGAAAGATTATGGTCTAGTTCGATTTGGAAGTTGGTCAAATATAAAATTAAAGTGCATAAATGCGAATATGCCAATCGTGTAATGTAATAGTGTAGTCCAGTGCGGTCTTGTGTATATTTTTATCACTAATTTATAAGGAGAACAATCTAGTACAAACACAATATTTATATACGCTTTATTACAAGATACAATTTTTGTAAGGAAACCATGATTTTCTCAATGTCACCATCAACACCTATTTCTGATAATTTTTATTTCCGAAGACGTAGCGTCTTTCCGCTTGCTGTTTTCAGACATAATAGAGATGGACAAAAAATGCAAGCAATACAACTTTTTTGACATAATATGTTGCATTAAAATTTTTTTTATCAGGATTTTCTCGGAATGAATTGTTACTTTCATGAATCAATAAACGCAAAAATTACTTGAAAGAACTTTTTTTTGTACATTAAATTGGCACAACTTATACAGCGTTTTGTATATAGAATCCATTTTTTATTAGTGGATTTTGGCCCATTTCGTAGAGGATTTTTCGGAAACGTTTTGCTTCTTTCTGGATGTTTTTTTTTAAGTTTAACCAGAGCCCGAGAATAACTCGCAAGCACACGGCAAAAATAATATATGCTATATATCGATACTAGGATCTTGTTACACTCATTGACAACACATAACTGAAATAAAGAATTCGTATTTTTATTTAAAAACTCTTCACACCTTATGACGTGGATATTTCTTTTTTTTTAATTTATACAAATTTTTTTTTGATAAATGAGTAACCATTGATGTCAAATTTCAGCCAATCTTAATTCATAAATTTATAAAGCTATATTAGTAGTGCAGCAATTTAAATTGCTTAAGCAAAGAAACAATTTTTATAAAACATCAATTTCGCAAACCTTCAGAATTTAAACTTTCCAAATTCGTTGCAAAGGAGCTTCTGTTGCTTCCATGACGGCTTCAAATGAGCGACAAAACTGTTGATTTTTAAAATTTGTCTTTTTAATTCTCTTTGAAAACTTTCCTTAGTTGCATCAGGCCTCAGGATTGATAATAAGGGTCGGTGGAAGAAAAAAAATTGTTGACATGTCAAGTTATTTGTTATAAGCAAATATTTGCAACAAATAGCTAGTATGATGGTTTATATTTTTGTAAAATATATCAATGCATATTTTTCTCATCTAATATAATTTTTTAAATTTATTAATAACTATTATAAACAATTACATGATTTGAACCGTTTTAGGCAGAAACGAACCGAAATTTATTCCGACTTTCTTCGAACCTCACTGCCTGTGATGCAAATTAATGTATTTTTGTCATCTGATATAATTTGTGAAATTGATCAACAATTATGACAAACAAATGCTTTGATAGATTTCTTGAGAATTTAATGTTAGTTTTTTTGATGAAAAAAATGAAAATCGATAAAGAATTGTAATCTAAAGATTATTTTGAACATCGTTTTTTCACTTCGCCCGACTGTGCTGCGTCACATTCACAAGAGTTTTCTCTGAGATGGTTGCTTTTTCCCGGCTTTCCTTTCACGATTCTAGGCTCGAAATAAGTTTTCAATTTTTTTTCTGATGTAAAAATATAAAAGCTTTTCAGCTTTTTCTGTGTCAGGTCGAAAGTTTTTTCAGGATGCACGTTTCTTTTGAAAAGGTTGTTCTCGGAAATTTTTGCTTTTTTGCAAGCATTTATTATGATGAAATAGAGCCTAAAAATATCTTATGGCTATTTTTTAGTTTTTTTTTTTAATAAAAGGCTTTAAAGTTATTGAGTTGTTTGTGTCTGCAGTAAGACACGGTTTTTGGTATTTATACACCCGTAGGAACTGTCACTACTGTCTGTTTATGTTTATATCACAAATTTTTCGAAAGTTATAATGCCTTTTACATATTTTTTATTCCTTGTCAGAATCCCTCTGATGTTTATATAAAAAATCTCATAGAAAAATGGAAAAGAGGTTAACCGTGCGGCGAAATAAAATCTCGCAGGGATTCAACATATTTTCAATCGTTAAGTCTGACTACACGTCGTCCACTCTACTGCGGAAGTTCTGAGGAATAGAACATTCTACACGTTACGATCTACATTGGTTTTTCTACTTCGTCTTATTTATATCGATTATAACGTATTTGGAAACCTCAATACTTTGGGTTGTTAAAATATTATGTAATCAAAACATTTTTTTATATTTAAATTTAAATTTCATGAATCAAAAATTGTCTTCTTAAATTTTATTTTTGGCTTTAAGAGTTTAATATTATTGTGCCACTGGCAGTTTAGAGTCGCAATTTCTTCATATAAAAAAGAATTAAAACTATAACCAAACATTTTAGTATAATAATTTTAGCTTATATGCTTATGGCGTAGAATTTCTTCCAGGCAAATTGTTTCAGAGCAGATGTAAAATTAAGACTTTTCGCAAGCAATGTCAGTGAAATATTACATATTCTTGCCTAACATGTTTTTTCAAAATAAACCATACATTTAGAATTATCTTATAAAAAAGAAGTTAGAAAAACAGCTACACAGTAAATCCCAAAAATATTATTTATCTGAAATTGGATAAAAACGCTGCGAACAATTGAAAACTACGATTATCCGACTGCAGATATTTTTTGATCACGAGGCGGATAAAAATTATCCGTCGTTGGATTATTGTAGTTCTCAATTGTTTGCAACATTTTTATTCAAATACGCATAAATAATATCCTTGGGATATACTGTGTAAATAAAATTTTTAAACCATTAACAATTATGTATTATGAATAATTATATTTTGCTTTCTTCAAAAAGAAGTGTGTAGATGTTAATATTAATTATAAATTCTTGTAGATTGTACTTATATCATTTCTTTTGTTGTCAGAACAATTTATTAATTAATAACTAAAAATATTTAGATTTGCATATTGAACTTGGAACTCTTTAATTTTGGAGATCGTCATTCTGAGAATTCACAATCTTCAAAGATTTTTTTTAACCTATCAAATTTTGATTGCCCTGACTTTCAAATTTTTTTTTCTGTGCATATTTTTGATTAATTTTAATTTCAAGTATTTGAATACCCTTATTTTTTTCTTATTTGTTTATTGTTCAATGTCGAACACTTTGAATTTTATTTGTATATTAACGATTCTAATTCAAAATTTTTGAAATAAAAACCCTTCAACATAAAAATAACGCACGCATTTCAGCTTTAATTTTGTTATCAGACAATATGGTATTAAATTTTTTTAATTAGTTGACTATATTCGAGACCGTCAAAAAACTACCTGAATCTGGTGGGGGAGGAGGAAATGTAAAATATGTTCTAAACATTAGTTGCGCAGGAGGAAGGGTTCAATTCTGAATATTACAGTACACATGTGTGATGTGGAAAATATAGATTTGTATGCCCATTTTTCGAAATGCTTGAAAAGTTTAATATTAGTGATTTTATTTTACAAGTAAAGTATCTAAATATTATTTTTGTCACACCGCCATCATATGTGCGATGTTAGGTACTGCGAATGATACCGGAAATTGCACTTTTCAGCATAAGCCATAAAATTATTACTTATGGTATTTAAGATATTTAGGGTATTTATTTAGGGTACTTACCGGACTATGGCTCTGGACCCTCTTGGGTTTTTAGATCAAGACTGTATGCAACCTATTTGCACTTATGATTGACTGGTGTGATAAAAAATTGTAGATGAAACTCGGCCCCAAAGTGTCACTTTGCCTCGTGTAAATTGCAGTACTCATCTCGCCTCGGCTACATCTTGACTCCGACTCGTATTGCAACTTTCACACTCGGCCGAAAATGTGCCACTTAGGGTCCTTGTGTCACATATAACTATTTGGTATGTTTTACGTTTTATTTTAGTCGTTTATCTGACCTCTATGCTGGATGCTTTTCTCTTAGTTCGGATTTCCTCGAGGGCGGCTCAAATTAAAGCTCTTGCTATGTGAATGGTGATAAATGATAAAAATGGCTACTTTCTATTTTTTTATATTATTGGTTAAAAGTTAAAGAAAAGAAGACATTTTATTTTTCAGGATCCTATGCTGAAAGCTCCTTTTATAATCAGAGTTTTCTCTGAGACAGCTGAAATTGAAGCTCTTGGCATGTGTAACAACAATAAAGAATAAAATTTGCTACGTTGTATTTTTTATTTTTTGTATCAGTGATAATAAATTGAGACAATAAGAAAATTTTATTTCTCATTGTATGAAACGACTCTCGAATTCTGCAGTATACGAAACCCTTAATTAAAGGCGTTTTTCCAAAACTTAGGTATGATTGATACCTTCTTTCTTATATACTTCCCCCTCTCTTCACTTCACCCCTTATTGTCCCTCACTTCTCCCCATATTTCTCCTCGCATTCTTCACATCCTCATTTCTTCTCACTTCCCCTAGTTCCGCTCCCCTCACTTTCCTGAGCTCCCTGAGTTGTGACTTGTGAGCTGTGTCATTAGTTGTGTGCTGTGAGTTTTACTTTGTGGGTTATGAGTTGTGAGTTGTAAGTTGTGAGCTGTGAGTTAGGACTGTTCTCCTCGCTTCCTCTGCTTGGAAAAAAGTATGAAAGACGGTCCAGTACCAGACCGAAACTCTAAGGATATCTGACCGGAGTACGAAACCCTAAAAAAAAAATGTTTAACGATTTTATATCAAAATTGTTTAATTTCAAGCACTTCTAACTGTAAATTCTATTCTTTTGACTTTTCTTTTGAAATAATATTTGAATTATTTCGACTTCAATTACATTACTTCTAATCTGAAAAATTACGGTATTAAGAAGTGTCCAATTATTCTATTTGAAATTATTTAATTTAAAAAGATTTTTATTTAAAATGTGATTTTAAATTTAGAACTCTTATATCACTATAATTATTTTCAAGTGAATATACTGCCTACTGCTGAAAATAATTAAATATGATACAAATGAAATAGATGCAAACAACATAACAATTTTAAATATACCAAGGAACCTGAAAAAAAGACGGAGAAAAATTAGTCTGGTAAACTTCTAGGAATTTTATATAAAATAGAGAGAGTATAGGCTATCTGTAAAGCTTACCAAATTTTATGCACAGAGTACAGAATTTTCAGTAATTTTCAAATTTAAGGATTCTTGTAATATTTACAGACTTTTTTATTAAAGAATTTACAGTGATCTACAGTTAATCGTAAATAAGTGAACACTTAACTTCTTCATACCAATCTTTTTTATTATATCGGACAATCTTTAAACGTTACATTGTTCAGAAAAGTATTCAATTCAGCCTCTAAAGCTCCTGTCTACGTAATAACCAATTAGAAATATGAATCCGTTGAGAGTGGGATTGCCGACGACAATTACTATAGAACCTGGTTCTGTGACTCCAGGTTCTAGATACTCTGCCTTTTCTCTCTTCCATTGTTTTATTGCAGAAAAATGGAAAGAGGGTCACATTGTAGCTTTGATTATTTCATGTCTACCCTATCCTACATTTTGTCATCTCTCTCACTACTTTACTGCGCATCGTTGCGTTTGAATCTGATAATGTAAACGACGAAGGGACAGAAGCCTCTAAAAGAAACTTGTTCTTTCGCGGGTTTTATTTTGATTTCACATACGTTATAGCGTTTTGGACTTTTTGAGCAAGGAAGATGGCGATGGTCAAAGGCAGACAACAAAATGCTGTAATCATGAAAGTTGAAACTTGAAGTTAGCTGCAAAATGAATTTCGAGAGTTGAAAGTGACGCATATTCTCGAAAACGGTGAAGGATACAAATTTCGTAAGCTGCCAGTAAGCACATTCCCGTCCGTATCAGCAGAAGGGAATAACACATTGCTACCCGCTGATATGGGCACTCTCGAAGTGCGCAAGCTTCACCGTCGTCGGGCGGCCATTTAACAATTTCCACTGGCTCCACTGTGTCCACAGTAAAATCGGGCAAAAATATTTTTTTTTCAGGGGCTTTTTACTTATAGATTCGGAGTAGTAGTGTATGTGTAATTTATTGCCACGTTTAATATGCCTGTAGGGTAGTTATGGCAGCACCACTAACTTGGAACTATTGGAAAGAAATTTCAAATTCAATTCAATACTAAGAAACAACCTTATAGTTAATAATTAATTTTAGACCTTAGTATAATATTTTCAATTAAAATAAATTGATGAAAATCCCCACACAAGTTTTTTTAATCCAAAATTTATTTATCTTGCTCGTCCATCATCTTAAATCCGCCACTTTGTTTTCGGAATTTTTGAAATCTGATTTGTAATCAATGACCCTAAAAACCAATGATTAACAGAATTTGGCCCATTTCATGAATATTTTATAGTTTTGGCCAGCTTATCGCGATTTCTTCCCGTTTTGGGCTTTATAGGCACAAAAGTCGCGTTTATCGTGTATGATGGACAAAAACAATATTCCCATGTGGAAATAATTCCCGTCAGTACTGGATTATTCATGGCTGTCTGTTCACGCCGAATTAGATATGCACTCTTTTGGCGCTATCTATACCAACTTGATAGAAAAATCCATCACGCAGTTCTTTGTAGACCCACTAATGTCGGCCAGCCAGAATTTGACATCACATTAATATAAAAATTCCCTCTAAAATCTAGCTTGGCTCTAGAAATTACTTCTATTTGGACTTTGAAAAAGAAGATGTCATTTAAAAACCAATTAATAAAATATCACAAATTACATGTATTGCATATAATCACGCCACTTTAAAAGTTTCGCCAGTCTTCCGCAACGTTGCCGCAGTGCTCAAATCAACGGAAATAGAAGAAATAAAGTTGCCTGTGTAGTCAATGCTGTCTCATAGTGCAGATTTGTTAATTGAATTCATCACCAAGTATCGATTGATCTGACGTATTATAAATTGTTTATTGGCAAAATATTGAATGAAAGACAAAGCTAATATAAAAAATTATTTCTGAATAAACACATTTTATCGTTAGGTTTTCTAGAAAAGTAATTTTCCTTTTCGCATGACATGTATCCAGTACTCATGTACATATAATGACATATTTTCTAACCTCAATTTCAAAACTGCTACCAATAAAGTTGGCAGCAATAACCGGAACCGGATTGCAAGAATCAGATGCTGGTCATGCCGCCATTCATTGTGAATACGTTTCGTTTCGCGACCACGAGGTTTGAAGTTATTCCAGATTCTTCTTCGACGTAAGGGCGTTGCCATCAAGACCCAACCTTAAAACTGGATTTTCTCATTTTACCCCATAAATACTAGAATGACATCTTTTCTAGATAATCAGGGCTTAGTCCTCTATTTAATTAAATCTTTATTCGAAGTAGAACATTGGCTAATTCCTATAGTTTTTGTATAAGGTTTTTTTTTATTCTAACTCGAGCATTTGAAAAAAACGTCTCAAAAGCTATTCAAATAACCAAATTTTTCACTCCTAATAAAAATTTGATTCAATGCAGGAATAGGCCATAATGATTTAAAAAATATGTAATTCTAGTATTTATGCAGTAAAATGAGAATTCAGTTTTAAGCTTGGCTCCTGGTTCCAAAATATTTATAATTAACCTTTTCTTTTTTATCAATAATATTTGGAAACATTCTGCCAAAAAAGCACACACGAGCTATATTCCATTTTTCTTACAGAAATCTGGAATTTGTTAATATTCTCAATGTAGCTCATAGTGCTTTTATGTCAGGAATGATTTAATTATAAAAATAAATATTGAATTTGCAATCTAGGTAACATCTAGATATACTAGATTTTACTAGATTCACTGGAACGCGCCAGTACCGCTGGTGAAGATAGCGGCTAGACGATTGGAGCCTTACATTTGCGTACCGCCCCAGCATAGTTTCTCGAGATAGCGCCAGTATAGAATCATGGCGGTCTAGGCTAGAACAGTATAGCGCCATGAATTATTTCCTCGCGGGTTTTTCCATCAATTCTGCTATTTTATTTGAGAGAACAAATTTTTTTTCTTTTTACACTTACTTTGATTAGAAATTTGACCTAATTTCAAAGCACTTTTAATAAAGTTTTAATTTTATAAGCGGCTTGAATTTTATTTTAATTGCATTGTTATATAATTTGTAACGGATTTAAGCATTCTTGTCATACATTTTCCATTTTTTAATTTTTTGGTTGAAAACAATTCGCGAAGCTGTGTATAATTTTGATTTGTGAATTAAAAATTATGAATGTGAAGAGATGAATTTTAAGCGTCAAGACGGCTTTCGACAACAGAGCACAGAAAAAACTGAAGGTAAATTTAGTTGTATGTAAAATTTCCCGTTGATAAAGTTTACATGCTATTTGGCGAAAGCTTATCCTAGGATGGAATAAAAGCTGTCGTTTGCTACGGCATCCTTAGTAGCAATGGGAAAACGGCATATTATGAATGCAAATGGTTAAAAATTAAACATATTTCTGCGAAAGTTTCACAGTTTTTCCTGACTATGAAGTAGTTTACAAGAAAAAAAATGACCTTTAATATTACTGCACCTACCAAAACGAGCCAGAGCTGTTGATGTTTGAAAAAGGAAAAGTATTAACACCATATAAATAGATTGTATAAAAACAATGAACTTAGGATAACTAAGGATCCAGAAGCCTGCCCGGTTCTTTGAATGCGCCGCTGTACACTTCAATGAAGCAAACATCTCTACTGCGTCATTATTAATCAAACGTTTTTATATGGTTGTATTAACAGAAAATTAATTTGTTTTTTTTACATTTTGTTCGTTATCCTAGGTGCAGTAGTAATGAAGATAATATATACTGTCATTCCTGCGCTTTATATCGTAATTATCGCATTATAATAGCGTAAAATCGTGATATCTTACATTGCTTTTTTTACATATTATACTGCATAATTTTGCAATCCATAACGTAAGAAGTAACGCGTTCCTCGAATCATTTTCAATGAAAGAGCTTGCCCACGCTGCTTCGAAAAAGCCCACTCACGGTTTTTTCAACTTATACGGAATAAGATATATTATTATATAATTAGTTTCTTCTTTTGCGATCTCGGGAGGGTTTAAGTAGTGGCCAAGAGATTTGCGCATGTTAGTGCGTTATAATATCGTACGAAGCTCCGGGACCTGTGCTTGTACGTAATCATATTGCACTATCTTGCAATATACATAGAGGTTTTGCGATAACATTGTGCGATATCTTTTTCTCCGTGTACTTTATAGTCACGTTTATGAAAATAAATAATTGTTTGAAAAATACATAAGTTCTTAAGGCTTTGAAGAATAAATAAAAAAAACATCGAGATTTTCTGGTGTAATTTGACAATACAGGTGACTACGTGAAAAAATCAAACAGTAGGCAATGTTCCCAAATGTGATTGTGTAACCGAATTAGTTCTTAATTGGTCATAGGATCGGGCTTACTAACTTTTGATTCATAAAGTTCCAAATGTTCTAGATGGGATTCAAATATTGAGATTTTCCCGGTCAGTTGAGAACGGTGACTTTTTGTTGATCCAAAAACGTGCTAATTCGTCTGGCGAATCTGGCAAAAAAAGAGTAATTTTTCAGCCTTGGCCCTATTAATATGGTAAGGCACTATATTTTCTTATTCAATCTTATTTTAAAAGTGCACTCCCGAGTGGCGGTTTAAGATACACAAATCAATTTTTAGTCAAAAAAAGATAAAAAGAAGCTCGCCAGATACTAAGTTTGTGAATTTGGATAAGTAGCGATAAAAGTAAAATTTTTTATTGTTTACAAAAATTAAAATATGCTTACGAGATACTGGAATGCCAAATGAAAATTTAAAATTTTGTATGCAGAAAAGTTATTCAGTTCGAAGGAAATTAAATTTTTGTGGGACGGTGTCGTAGTGTAACAGACTGCCTTTCGATTTTTTGCTTTTAAAGTAATTTAATGTGATTATTTTTACATTTAATTTGACCTTAATTGGAACCATTTTTGTTGTAGAATTAAAACAAAACTACACAGACAGGAGTTTAGTAGACCCGCTCACCCAACAAGTACAATTATCGCGCCAATAACACAGTGAACAGCGCAACTTCTGTTTATTAGAATGGCTCCACTGATTCGGGAGAACCATTACCCCAAACTGACAGAACCGTTTAAGGTGTTTGCACATGAAAATGCGTGTGCAGTATGCTGGAAACGGCTGACGCACAAGCCATCCGTGCACACCCAGAGAGCGCCAACCAATCGCTTGCGATCTGTCGCGCTGTTGCAGAGCGAGCTGTTTACGTACCGTCCACCTATAGGGCGCCGCTTGAGAAGCAGCAGTTTGCGACGTTGCCAATATTGGTGTGTTCACGGAGAGAGTGTAGTGTTTATTATTGTGAAAAAGCCGGTATTGAAAGATATTTTATAAAGTAATGTTCTTGCAATATTTCGAATATATCTTACAAGCTTGGTAGTTATTTACGTGTATTTTAGGGATAAAGTTATTTAAATAAATAACTATGAATAATATAATAAACAAAATTGGCAACGTCGCAAACTTCTGCTTCTCGAGCGGCGGTTTGATAGGTGAATGATACAGTCGAGCCGTTCTCTACACGCGGCGCTTGCGGCACAGTTCCGCGCTTGCGCCTTTAAAAAAATATAGCCCCCAGGACTCGAAGCGACTTATCTCCGTAAGTTTGGGGTAACAAGAGCCCCGAATCTGCAGCAGATGCCACACCAAACCGAAGTGCAACAACTCGCTCACCGCTAGCACGACGGATTTGTCTAACTTCTCTCTGTGTAGTTACATCGCAAAAAGGGAGTATTTGTTTAAACCAAAAACAAAATCTGAAAAGTTTTCAAGCTTTATGTCAGGATCGCACTGGTATTTTACTTTTTCCAAATATAATCTTTGCACTTTAATTACACAAGCCACACAAAAAAAAGTGTGCGGATCTGGTAACAAGAAACACGTATTCCTATGGATTTTGAGGCGCTGAATTCAAATTCGGTATCAAAAATCACTCATCACATCATGGTTGAGCCATAACCTCAAAAAATGACGAAAAATCATGCACTGAGGGAAACATGTCGACAACTGTGAAGGACCAATCCTTGCCTGATATCAACTTATTTAAAATAACTTTACCCAACAGAACCTGACCTCACCTAACCTGAATTAACAGAAATTTATTGAACTACACGTAAAGCTCTGGAAGCATATTTTCCCAGTAGCAAATCTGTGCTACATCGAATGGGTCAACTCGAGCCTATCCTAGAAATAAATCTAGCCTAACCTAATCTAACCTAACCTCACGAAACACAATTAAACTGATTGTGTTGTCCCGTTGTGTTTGCGGTACCGTTTCATTCAGCTTCGGCTTAACCTACATAGAGGTTTAACCTATCCTAACCTAACAAAACCTAGCCTAACCTAACCGATTACTATAAATCAAATTAATTGCGATAAAAAGCAAGATAAAATGTAAACACGAAAGATAGTATAAATATATCCCTTAAGTTTAAGAAAAGCAGAGAGAAACAAATTTTGAATAAAACTCTTATTCATTTGCATGTTTAAGTTACAGTTCTACATTTTAATTGGTACAAACATTGTCAGGTTAATTGAAATGGGGTCAATTCTACTTGTAGTTCTAAGTTTCTTCAAATGAGTAATGTGGGTCTAAATTTGTAACCACCTGTAGTACAATGAAATGAATTTTATTGTGTTACAACGGGAACACTTAAGTTAAGTTGTGTTGCGTTAAGCAAAATTTCGTTAGGTTCTGTTAAGTTAGATTCATTTGTGGGTTAAGATCGAGTTAACCTATTAGATATAGCACACATTTAAGACTGAGAACCGTACGATTACATAGCTACACGTGTGGTTGAATTTCATTCGGCTAGGTTAGGTTAGGTTAGGTTTTGTTAGGTTAGGATAGGTTAAACCTCTATGTAGGTCAAGCCGAAGCTGAATGAAACGGTACCGCAAACACGACGGGACAACACAATGAGTTTAATTGTGTTACGTGAAGTTAGGTTAGGGTAAGTTAGGTTAGGTCAGGTTTTTTTAGGTTAGGATAGGTTTGACCTCTTTGCAAGTTAAGCCCAAGTTGATTCAAACGGTACCGCAAACACAACGGGACAACACAATCAGATTAATTATGTTTCGCGAAGTCAGGTTAGGTTAGATTAGGCTAGGTTAGATTTATTTCTATGTTAGGCTCGAGTTGACCCATTCGATGTAGCACACATTTGCTACTGAGAAAATATGCTTCCAGAGCTTTACGCGTAGTTCAATAAATTTTTGTTAATTCAGGTTAGGTGAGGTCAGGTTCTGTTGGGTGAAGTTATGTTAAATAAGTTGATATCAGGCAAGGTTTGATCCTTCACAGTTGTCGACATGTTTTTGAAGTGAAAATTTGCATCACTGGCATTATTTTGAAATTTATTTGCCTCGGTGCATGATTTTTCGTTATTTTTTGAGGTTATGGCTCAACCATGACGTGATGGGTGATTTTTGATACCGAATTTGAATTCAGCGCCCCAAAATCCATAGGAATACGTGTGTCTTGTTACCAGATCCGCACACTTCTATTTGTGTGGCTGTGTTATGATCAATCGCTTAAGAAGAGAAGTATTACTTGTAAAAGGTTAGAAAATTACAAAAATTACAAAAACACGCTGCAGGGGGTTCAATTCAGCATGTCCCTTGAATCCTTGCGGTATACCAACTTTTTATTACTATACTAAAAAATGCTCTTTCAGTAAATCCTTTCAACATGATGTTTAATTGATTTTTAAATCATTTTTGGGCTAGTAAACGCATTTTCGTGAAAAGGTTCTTAAGCACCTTTTGGACTACCAATCTTCATTTCATACAATGTCTTTGTGATATTTTATAATTTGTTATTAACTGTAATAAAAAAGTATTGGATATGATTAATGAGTTCCCTAATGTAAATAATGAAGTGGTATGGCATCAGTTCTAAATAATAATTGTTACATACAAATTAACATAGCTGACACCTGGTGAAAGTTTTTATGAATTAAATATATGATTTTTCGATTGACGCAAGTATACTTTAATGAAAAATAAATGCTTCTCATTAAAATAAACATATGAAAATTAAAAAGGGTCATTTATTAAAACAAATATTTCATGCAATTTCAATTAATATGATTTATAATTGTATATTTATTATCATTTAAGCCGATACCAGTTGAAATTTTTGCATGTACTTCTACCGGGAGTCAGGTGGTTCAAACCCCACCTTAGAACTTTAGGTTCCCTCAGAAAAACCTGGTGTTGTACCGAGGATAAATGGACTCCATCAAGGGCCTAACTTTGGCGATCTAAACCGACTTTCAGAAGACTCGAAAATGAGCCAGCGATCTTCTTGCGCTTGGGGCTTTTACGGGGGAAACCACGTTGGATGGTCACTGGTCGCTTTCGAGGATTGAACATACACAAACATACACTGACATCACATATCAGGGCATGGCTTCGAATCTGGCTATCTAACTGAGTGGGCAGAGTAGATGAGAAACACTCCGCAAAGATGGCCGGATACGGAGTTACTTCCTTAAGAATAAACACGGTTGCGGCTTGAGCAGCAGGATGGTTCTTCGCCCCCCCCCCCCTCCCCACTCCGCCCATATTACAACTAACTGCTATTCACAAATACTCTATCACATATATGTCTTCCAGAATATATTCAGTTTATTTTATGATATTATTACCTCTATAACGAGCTTATTGCCATACTTATGATACAGTAGGTACTGATTCAAATTGAACATTATGCGGCGCGTATCTAAGATGAACATGAAATAGGGTAGTAGGTACAATTATTATTAGGGTCTTAGAGAATGATTGAAATTTGGCAATTTGTAAAAATCATTGTAGGTATCACACAAAATTGTACGCTTGTGAATCCGTTGAATATCGTTATACAGGCAGATGTCAGTTGTCGCTTATGAGAATTCTTAATTTTTTAAATGTGATTCTACTTTTGAAGTGTAATAGAGAAAATAGAAATGTTTGAATTACTGGAAAAAGAGAAAACTGGCCAATAAATGTGTAATTATTTAATATTAATAAAAAAAGACAATGTTTAAATTAAAAATGATGCATGTACCTACCTTTTTATTTGTAAAAGTTACAAAGTTACAAAAGTTTGTAACGTGTTAATTTTAATTTAAATTTAATAATGCAAACTATTATTATGTAATGAAAAATCCATCTTCTTCGGGGAAGCAGGGTTAAGAACTTAAATTTGAGATACCCGAGTGGTTTTTCACAGGTCTAATTGGTTTGTGATCAAACCTGATAGTCCAGGCGCCTAAATCAAATATTCTTTGAGGAAGTAGGTTTACGAATTGAAATAAGAGGTACAATTGAAAGGAAAGATCCAAAACTTAACCTTAACTCCAGTGCCGGATTTACCTTTTACGCCGTCCTAGGCTACCCAATACAAAGGCCGCCCTTTTTCAATGCTTATTTCCCTAAGATGCAATGCACTAAGTAAAAAAAGTTTCGTAAACGCGAAAAAATATAACTATTGTAAAGATATTTATATTATAACTTTATTGATTCGTTAAAATAATGTTAACAATACATTCATAATATACCGATTACACCAATACCCGTCGAACTTTTTTGCTGCAAACTTCGTAATAATATTTTCATAGTCTATTGTTTGCAGAAAAGAAGCTTCGATGAAGAGTACTGTAAGATAATTTAAAAAATATAAACTATTCGTATCTTTTAGTATATATTATCTTCTAATATAAAACGATATGCAATTTACTATGTATAATATAATTTTTAATCCCTGTAGTTAAAAAAATTCCTCGGCTGCAATATTGCTCCCAAAAAGTTGCCGCCCTAGGCTGTCGCTTTTTTAGCCTCTATATCAAATACAGCACTGCCTACCTCAATTTTCTCCATTTTGAGACTTGTACGCTTTTGCTTTTCACCTCCTCAATTTTTCCTTTACATTGATAATAATTTTCGTGTCAAAGTATGACATATTAGATCCGATATCTTCAGTTTCCTGTTTTGAGTATGATGTTTCAAACCAGGAACCCCAAAACTTATACAGATACAATTTTGTAGAAATTTCTTTGGACATCATATTTGAAATTACATACTTGCCCAAAAAACTACCATGGACACAATTTTATGATAATTTAATGACATTTTAATGCAAGAGGCCACCATATTAGATCCGTTTCTATAGCGAGACCATGTGTTGTGCAAACCTGGCGGAATTTGTCCTGATCTATATAATGAATTTATACACATGTTTTTTTAACTAAATCGTGTTCGAAGTTATTTCAAAAATATATTTATTAATTTAAAGGGAATTCTTATTTGGGAATGAATTACTTCATCTTATTTATCACAAAAAAAAACATCTTCCAAATGAATAAATTAATACTTCAGTGAACAAATTTCTTTATTCAACTAATTACATGTTCTATGGAAATAACAATAACAACCCCTCATATGAATTAAAGAAATATCTCTCTAATTTCATTCATGTTTTACTTTTATTCAGAGAAACCAAAATATGTGATTCGTTGATCTATGCATTACTTAAATTTCAAATCGAATGTGGCTTTATTCAAAGGAACAAAATCATTGAACTGAAGAAATATTTTTTAGGATGCGAGAATGAAATTCAAGGAAACTACGTTTTTAGTTTCGAACTTTAAAGTATAATTCCTTGAGTTAACTATGCCACATTCTCAGGCCAAGAAATATTTATATATTCTAACGAAATGGCGACCAAACAAATGAATTCTTGAAATGAGTGCATGAGTTTGTTGCCTTAAAATAATATGAATTAAAGTTAGACAAACGGTTTTCTTGATTGCAAGTCGAAATTTTGAGGCAGACTATTTGAAAGTTTATTCGAAAAAAATGATAGCTCTTATAATCTAATGTGATGTATGAAACGACAGTTTCGCATCACAATGCAGTAATATTTCTCTCAATTGAAAAGCTCATCAATCAGTTTATGAGAATGTCACAGCCCTGATATTAGTCAAATGGTCAACTTTATTTGGATTACAATAAAAATATTCCTTGCTTATAACGTCATGCATTCTATCCCATCTAATGAATAAAACATCGCTTCACCCACGCCTCAAATAAGAATTTCTATGATAAATCCCCTTGACAAATACACACTTTTCCAATCTAATCTTCCTTCTAAGGAACTAATCGGCTTTGGAGGTAGCCGCTAAGTCATTGTCAAGCTTCGATGGGTAGCCAATAGCCACGGACAAAGTTCATCCGCAGGAAGAGTGGGATGTCTTAAGTAGGTGATCCGTGTGGTTGCGTTTCAAGCTATGGGGGCGGCGTGACGGAAGAAGTGTGGGAAGACAGGAAAGCAGGAAGGGTCCAGTAGAGTATGTAGGCTGTCAAGTAAAGAAGTAGAAAAGGGGATATGTGTGAGGATCTGAGAACGAGGAAAAAAGAGTGGATAGTTTGCGAGTCACAGAAACAGGGAAGTGACTGAGGGGTTGCAAGTGGGTGAGGTAAGAAAGGTAAGAAAAGCGAAGAGCGAAAGAGAAGCATATAAAATGAGTAGGAGAGAGTATAGGAAGGGAGGAGCTGGATCTCTGGAAAGGCAATATTTGCGATCAAGAATTTTCTGTTTTGTTACTTGAAAAGATCAAAAATGAAATTATTTTTTCTGCAAATAATACCTCCATCATTTTTTAAAGGATTCAAGTATTTCGTGCATTCTAATTACAAAATTAAAAATTGAATGTATTGGCATTTTTGTTTTAATATACGAGAATTGGTACAATCATTTACCACTTAAGGCATTTTTCCAGTTTAACAATTTGTAAGAAACTCTATAACCCAGACGAAAAAATTATATATAGTTTATATATAGTATGAAGTTTTATATACAACATTCATCTGTTTTCTACAAAAATTGTATAGAACAAATGAATATTATATATAATACATCACACTATGTATGAACTATACATAATATTTCCACCTGGGAAGCGTCGAACAAAATTCTAAAATACTCAGATGGATAATCAATTAACGATAAGGTTAAAAACATAATTTTTAGTTACGACGACATACTGATTAGCATAGTCCAATGATTACTAAATATTGTACAAGCGTTGGTCGGAACCGAAAACTATTTTTGACATGATTTCCACTTATTATTCATGAGGCAAAGTAACAAACAATTATTTACATAGCCTACAAAAAAATTTAAATATTTTTGAATGCATGTTTGCTAACATATTAGCCGTTTGCTTTTCAACTATTCTGGTCATTCACTACATTTCCGCATAATAGGGTTGATTCGCGATTTTAGATCAAATAATTTTTTTATACATAATTTAAATCCGAACCGCAGGTGCGTTATAATTTGTTCTTCTGTTGAGTCGTTCAAGAGAAAAAAATTATTAAAAATTAAAGGAGGTGAAACATTTGTCCAAGTTGGTGTCACGTGAGTGTGACTCAGAAGTTCTAATAATTGCTGTCAATGCTAACTATTTTGATTTGATATCTTTACTTCTCAAGGTTTATGTGACAAAAAAGTTCTTCTGTTGTAATATTTGATTAAGAGTCAGTCGTAGTACGTTCTAGGGACCCTATAGTGAGTACGTTGAAGGAAAACAGAAAAGACATTTAACAGCTTTTTCGTGTAAATTCCTTACTTATTCAGCATCGCCGATGTCACTTTACTCTGAAATTTAAAAGCACTGCACTGCGCTAACCCAGCTTGTTAAATAGGCTTGCGAAATTATTTGCGTATCATCTTGCATTATTTATTAGTCATTTCATTTCTGAGCTTTCTTTCATATAAGCATATTTAAACAGGGTGGGCAATCATTTAGGTGTGAAAAACGATTGTACTGATTACCCAAGATACACTAACGTCGAAATTTTTTAAGCTGTTGCTAAAGTACCCTTATTCTTATAATATTAAAATGAACCATTTTTCCACAAAATATCGCCAAGTGTACTAATGTTCTACGTCTATAATGAGCCTAAATCGAAGATCAAGTGTCAATTTTATAAACAGATATTGCAACGAAACGTCAAATTTCGACGCTCTCAAAAAATTGAAATAATATACATTATTTATTAATTATTTATTATTTGTTATTAATAATATATATTATTTATATGAAATTATACATTATACTTACACAACGTACATTGTGTATGAAGCTTTGAAATGTAATTGTGTTAACCCGGTTATCGGTGACATTTGATGAGAACATTATTTTGCATATAAAAAAATCACGTGAACCATTTTATAATATTAAGATGTAGAAAACTGAGCAAACCCTTAAAAATATATGATTAATCTGTTTTTTCTTTAAAAAAGACTTTCAATCAAATGTAATAAAAACGAAAGAAACTTCTCCACCAATGACAGCACTAGTAGGCCGTGTTAATTTTTGATATTCGCACTAATTGTGCTAAAAGTGAAAGTTCTAACGTCAATATCAAAAATTCTTCCTCTTATAAATAATAAACTCTTTTATATATGCAGATAAATTATATTTCACATACATGTAATATTCAATATTTAAGTTCCACGCTTTTTTAAATCACATTAGTCCAAATATAATGTGATATGATCCGATGCTGATTTTAACGCTCCGTTTACAGAAGAGAGATTTTAAGGCATAACCGATTTTTCAAACTATATCGAAGTTCGGGTCCCCTCTTTGAAAAATGTAGGTAGTAATAGGGTCAGATCCTGTGAGTGGCGCTGCAGTTCGTCAGTTTTCCTTTGAGCGGTGCGCGATGAAAATGCGTACAGTGACATCAAAGAACCTGTCTATAAACCACGTTAGTGTTTTCGCGAGTTAGTGAACATTTATTGTTTTGCTTTATTTTGTGTCTTCTGGTATTTATATCAGCAGCATAAAGTTTTCATCTAATTCTGGACAGTCGTTCAGTGATTTTACATCACTGTAAAATATTCGTATTTTTAAGGTCTTCAAATAAATCAACTTTTTAAACCGTCGCGCCGCCATGCAAATGGGCCATATTTTTTCCTAAGGTTATAGTCTAAGTTTGAAAACCTAGCATTGATTAAAAAAATGTATTTATGGCAAAATTATGAATTTTTTTAACAAGCATCAATTTTTTCTATGTTTTCCTCAACTTTTTTTTTTATTTTGAAAAGTTTTTACGGTTAACACTAACAACAATTGCATCGTGTAGTAAACACTATAAAAAATAAATTGAATTTTACTCAACTTTTTTAAAGCAAGAAACAGTTTAAAACTGATTACGACTTAAAAGGCCCTGGCTATGAACGGATGGTGGAAAAAATAAGTCTGTAAACGGAGGATTAATGAAGCTCTATATTTATGGACAAGTTGCAGTCTCCAATTATTTTCTTATTTTCTGTGCACTTTAATAAAAGACTGTTTAAGACATAATAATTCAGAATGAAATATTTTATTTCTGCTACGAGTTCAGATGTTCTAATACAAGACAATATAAAAAATTGAATTCAGTCGTAAATAAGTCATTTGTCCAGTAATAATGACTGGAATTCTTATGACTGGAATTTTTAGTAGCCATAGCTCAAAATTCCGGTCCTTTTTGCCTAGCCGAATCAGTAAATTAATCTAAATGCAGTTAGATTTATTGGAACATAGCTGAATTATTAAAATTATTATCTATTAGCTTGAAGTTTACGCGAATTCACTTGAAACTCAGTTGCGCTCAGATCCATTGAAATATCTCATGTACCTTAAATGGGGATATCGAATCTGGAAACTGGATGATTATTAGCATAGTACACAATTGTAGAATAGACACTAAAAAATGTTTCGCGTTATAAGATCAAATGAATTGTATTCATTATATTGGGTCAAGAATTTCAAATCTATAACGGGACAGAAAAAGTGCAATAATCTTTTTATTTTTTAAACAATTTAGCTATAGATGCTATATATGATTTTATTGTCTTCTAAGGCTGCTCAATTCAAGTCTCGTAGTACTGCGGTTTAAACTTATTGTACCATGCCCTTTTATTTTAAAAACCCAGTGAAACAGAAGTCTTACACGGATCAAGCTCGCTGCTAAAGTATAATTTAGGTCCTTTAGCATGAGTACATACACTCACCAGCGACTCCACTTTACTGAGTATTGGCCTGTGGACAATTTTCTTTTACTAAGTTCGGCTGAGAATTACTGTATGAATTTAATTACAACCAGTGATAACAAACAGCTGCAGCTGACTTTATTGGAAGTACTCTGAGTAGCCTGGATGTTCAGCCAGAATAAAGAAAAACTGCAGAAAACGATCTTGAGAGTTCAAATTGTTTTTCTAAAGTTGAGTTTAAAGGTTCGACATTACTTTAAACGCAGCTAATATACAGCCCGGTCGTACACTGTTAGAAATATACTGAAAGTTCAACACCTTTTCGAACATTTTCGTGGTTGAAATCACGTTAATTCAGAGAATTGAAATAAAATTTAATCAAATGTAGTTGAAAAATAATGAAGGCGTATGTGCGTATACCCATGCGCCATGTACTTCCCCCGAAGCCAGACCCCAATATGACAAAGTCCCAATAACTAGAGTTAGTGAATTTCAAAGTACAGTATTTTTAAGGAATATTTATGGGTTTTATTTCAGATTTTTGATTATATAAAATTTTTGAATCAAACGTATTCATTTGCCTGCAAAATTATACTTTCTTTGAAATTCACTAACTTTGCCGAATCAAATTTTTTTCACTTTACTACAATTTCAATTACATGTAGTTGAATTTTCAACTGCACAGTTGAAATTACAATTACATGTGCTGATTTTTGATTCACACGTAGTTGAAATTTCAAGAACAGTAATTGTATAAAACTTCAACCACATGTGGTTGAAAATTCAACCAGAAATTTTTAACAGTGTACGTTGCATATATTGCTCACTAGGGTGGTCCAAAAATGCATGGCAAAATTTTTTTGCATGCTAGAGGGCAAAGATTCCCCCATTTTATCCTAAATCCGAAAAAAGAAATTCCGAAATTTTTTATTTTTTTATTTTATTATGTGCCGGTTTTGACTTGACGTTTCCCATTTAAAATGCATGGGGAAAAATCACTTTTTTTAGTATTTATAATAATTTTTTAGGATTTGAAAAAATGTGACGGGAAAGTATGGAAGCCTGTAGAGAATTATCCAACGAAGAATTTCATCTATCAGACTTATGGGTTTGACACCCCTAACACATCCCCACGAGTACCTGAAAACTACCCTTAAAACAAAAATGTAAATTTTTCATGAAATTGACCTTTTGAACACTGTATTCTCGTTTTTGTACTTAAAATTATTAAGATTGGTCTAGTGTATACATTTATTATCATTAGTTAATTAATTTTCAATTATTTAAACAAATGGAATTTGTTTTAATAACTTTTTTTTCTCGAAAATTTGTTTTTCCTCCTAAAAATTATTACTATAAGTTTAGTAGAATATGTATTAATATTGGTTAATTAATTTTTTATTATTTAAACAAATGGGATTTGTTTGAACAATTTTTTTCGAAATTTCGATTTTTTTCCTTAAAAATTATTAGTATTGTTCTAGTGGAATATTTATTAACATTAGTTCATTGATTTTCAATTGTTTAAACAAATGGAATTTCTGTATATAATTTTTTAATTAAAAATTATTAATATTTCTTCAGTGGAATATTTGTCAACATTTTTTGATCAATTTTATTTTTTTTAATGTTTAAAAAAAATTATAACTTAAATATTATTCATAAATTAATGATTAATTAGTTATTAATTATAACCAGCAGTAATAATTTTTATTTTAAAAAATCGAAACAAAATTATTGAAACAAATTCCATTTGTTTAAGCAATTGAAAATTTATGAACTAGTTTATGACCAAAATATTCATGTATTAAAGTTTTCAGAATACTTACATTTTCAAAAAGTTATGAAAATATTAGGCAAAATATGTAAACATTTATAGGAATTGACCCGAAATTTTAGAAAAATAAATTCGGAAATTTATATATGCACTTATCTGTTTAAATAAATTGTATAATATATACATTAAATACTCTTTCAACTGTTACTGTCCATAAAAAGTAGTACACATTTAATCAGCAGCAGCTAATTACGACAAAAATGAATGAAACGAAAGAGCAAAAGAAACTTGTTCGGCTAATGACGCGAAATCTAATATCAATTTTATAAATAAGTTCAGAATAATTTTCAACATTAGCGATATTTGAAAATCCTCGCGCTATTCATTTTTTAAATCGTCTCACTATATTTAAATGATTTTAACCAAAAAATCATTCACGTATACTTAGATACTACATAGGCTGCACTTTGGTTAGTTTATACTTTATAGTAAACACTTAGCCAAGTTCAGGCCTTCACTTTTGTTGAACAAACATTTAGTTTCTGCTGACCATGATGAAGACTTCAAAAATTGTGAACAAACACTATTAAGTATGAATCAACTAAAGTGGAGCCCTACTAAAAATTCCTATATAGATTCCTATATAGGAATATACATAGGATCCCATGTAGGATCCTACATGGGAACCTATGTTTCGCCTATAGGTGCCATCTATACAAAATGACATAGGATCCTATATAGATTCCTGTATAGGACCCTATATAGGTTCATGTGTTGGACCCTATCTACACAGTAATACAAGATGATGAATTTTAAATGTAGATGAATTTTATGTTTGCATTAAATTAAGGGCATGTGATACTTACAGTTTCCCCGGCTTCTTTTCAACAAAAATGAAAATTTTTAAAAACTGAATTCGGAGATGCTATAAAATATTATAACGGATGTCCCCAGGCTCTTTTTTCTGGGCTAAAAACCGAAAAAATTAATTGTGCTAAATAAAAATTTTATTCATATGCATTATTTTGAGGTTACGTCGTTTTTCATCCCTGCCTTTCCGATAATCTGGAAATTATTTATGAAGTAAACTTTTTTGATTGGCTGCAAACAAGGTTAGTTCCGGCAGATTAGTTACTATGTTTATTTGTAAGTCCAAAGTTTTCGGCCAAAAATATTGGGTAGTTTGGAAGTAACGCTCGGATGAATTGTAACACACAAAACCTCGAAATGTACATGCACGTCGTTAGCGATATCAAAAATTTTTTGATCAAAAACCACAAAAAAAAAGTTGTGGGGACGTCCATTAGCATGTTCGCTATCATTTCCCAGATTTTGAAGGAAAAATATTTATTATCCTAAGAAAAAATCCGGGGGAATCTAACACTGAAAATATCGATACTATTTCCTAAGCGCTATGCAAATTAATCACATTTTGCTGAATTAAAACTTTTTTGAATTAACCTACAAAAAAACTTTCTGGGGACGTCCGTTATCATGTTCACTATTATTTCCGAAATTTTAAGACAAAATATTTATTATTCTAGAAAAAAAACCGGGGGAACCTAAAACTGGTAAAATTGACAATTTTCGAAGTATCACACGCCCTTAAGTAAGTCACTTAATTTCAACCAGAAATGGAACTTAAGTGCAGTGCCTCGTATCTGATATACGAGTAATATGATAATTAACTGACAGGTATGTTGAGTTTGGGAGGATTTTTATTTGCGTGCTCTGAAATTCAATTTGTGCTGGCAGAAAGGCGTGCGCGAAATGCGATGCGCAAACACTTAAAGGGATTTCGGCGATTTTAGAAGAGGAGCCAAGAGATCAGCTGAGAGTAGCCAATATGGCGTCCATAACGCTGGATAGTAGCGATCAACATTGAGCTCATGATAGTTGTTTCATCAACGTTTCCTATTTTGATATATGTACTCAGATCTATAACGGATTTTGAGTATAAATAGTATAATTGTACATGTGTGATAATAAAAGATATGAAAAAGGATTGAAGATTGACTTTCTCTACCTGGTAGCTTGAAATTGATATAAGTGCCTTGTTTAGTGTCATTAAGTTCTTTTTTCCTTCTACTAATCTCATCAACTTGGAGGATAAAACAACTTGATTTATTAGGCATAAATGAATAATTTATTCAATGCTCACGATTCAAAATGTGACCTTATAAAATACTCAAAAACTCGTATTTTCTATGCTTTTCAGCTAAAGATCTTCAAATTTAGTAAAAATTGCATCTCCCAGAGTAAAAATGCTTCGACTTGAGTTCGACTTGGTTATGTTTTGAGTTCGTCTCCAAGACATCGATGTCTGGCAGCGTCTCATACTGAGTCGAGACATAGGCCTTCGTATTACTTTTATGGCCACGACAGGTAAAACGGCGTTTACTTGTCTTAAGTCGAGCCATGTCTTGGCTAAGACGACGTTTTCTTGACTTAAAACGAGCCTTGTCTTGGCTGTATCGAACCTTTTTTAACTCATAAATGAGATTAAAATTGATAAATGAAAAATTTGTAATTATTAAATTAGTTATTTTTAATTTAAAAATTCAGAATAGGTGGGTCTGAACGAGAATAACTCTTAAAAATTTTCTTCCACAAAATAAAAATTGTAACTTTCTAGAAGGATCTCCTAAGCTGTTAGAAATACGTAAAAACAAACAACATTTTCGGTATCATCGTCAAACAAGTATAATACAAATAACAGTCCTTAAATAAGTTGATTTAATAAGTATATTGTATAAAAATATACAATATTGTTTAAGCATTAACAAAGATTAACTTTTATGACTGTTAGGAATAACCTTTCTTTATGGCAGGTATACGCTCGAAGTTATAAACCGCACGTGTTGAAGTTATAAAAATATGACTCAAGAGATAAATTTATGTCTTCAAGGCATAAAAAATTGTCTCCAAGACGTAAATTGAAGTATGGCTCCGTCTCGAAACTGAGACATGCTCAAGTCGACCTTTTCTACTTCAGCATGTCTTGATTGGGGGCAATTCAAGTCGAACTCAAGTCGAAGCATTTTTATTCGGGTTATTACTATCTTCAAAAAGTTACATAATTTTTCAAACTTTAAACAAAATGTAAGAATCATTTTTGGAAAGTGATTCTCAAAATTTACATTTGTTTAAAAAGTTCAGAAGGTTGGCTAATAATATAACAAAAAAATCAACATTTCTGACTATTCGGTGAAAAGTTTGAAAATTTTGTCAAGAGACAACATTCCCACACTCAACTAAAATTCTGGTTGAGCCGACCATAATTCTGATTAAACCAATCAGAATTCTGGGTAATTCAACTAGAATAGAGTGTTAAATACGCACTTACTATAAATTCTGGTTAGAAGTATCAGAAGTTTTTGGTTAATAATTTCCTGGTTGATGTTACCAGAAATTCGGGTGAACGTAACGAGAAGTTTTGGTAAGGTTGACCAGAAATATTTACTAGACAGTTTTCTGGTAGCTTAAGAATACAGCGTTCTGGTCAACATAACCAGATATTCTGGTAAACTTAACCAGATGTTCTGGTAAGCTCAACAACATATTCTGGTAGACATCGATTTTCGACTATTGAATTGCGATACTCTTCTACCTTCATGGAGTTTTCCTAACCCCCTCTGAAATTGCATAGACCACATGTTACATTTTCTCAAAGAAAATAATTTGAAAAAAGTTTCAGGCAACAAATTGCAGCAACTATGTTCTGCTTTACTAAAATTTGGTGTCTCTATAATGTATATGTAAATGTATATATTAATAAATGGCGATAGATACAGCACTCAAAGCGAAAGTAGCATATTGTTGATGCGTTCTGTCCTTCAAACTATTCGTTAAGACTTTTTTTTCGTGATTTTACATAATGTGCATGTAGATCACGGGGTCAATACCAAAATTCTCGAACATTTACTTTGTTTGTTTATTGTCTACAATGTTAATATGTTCGAGAATATTTTTTAAAGACATTCACAAAATATATGCTTGGTTCGGAAATGTTCACGCAAACAAAATTCTGGTAGAATTAACCAGAATTTTGGTTAATGCAACTCGAATAGAGTGTTAAACATGCCCTTACTATAAATTCTGGTTTAAAGTATCAGAAGTTTCTGGTCAACATAACCAGATGTTCCAAAAAACTTAACCAGATGTTCTCGTAAACTCAATCAGATATTCTGATAGATGTCGATTTTCGATTATTTAATTTCGATACTCTTCTACCTTCATGAAGTCCTTCTAACCCCCTCTAAAATTAAAAGAACTACAAGTTACATTTTCCCAAAGAAAATAATCCAACAAAAGTTTCCGACAACAAAGTGCAGCAACTATGTTTCAATTCGCTATAATGTCGCCTCCCTATAATGTATAGGTGTATATATTATGTAGTAATAACTGCCGATAGATACAACACTAGAAGCAAATGTAGCGTATTGTTGATGCGTTCTGTTTCGGAAACTATTCTTTAAGACTATTTTGTTCGTGATTTTACATCATATACATGTAGATCACTTGGTCAATATCCACATTCTCGAACATTAACTTTATTTATTTATTTTCACAATGTTAATATGTTAGAGAATATTTTTCAAAGACACCAAAAGAATCTGTGCCTGGTTTAGAAATATTCCTGAAGGACTGATGTTTAAACAGATAACGCGCAATTTCTTCTTATAACACAACTAAATTCACGATTTACTATAATGATTTATACTTATATAACTGAAAATACAATTAAAAAATCGCGATTGTTCGAGAATTGGACATTTACGCCAAAGCGTCCATTGACGCATCCAGTAAAATTACACGAGACAAAAGACAGATTTCTGGAAATCGGCCAAAGATGGCGACACTTATGTTACCAGAAATATTAACCAGAACAGTTATAACCAGAAAAAATGAACCAGCGTTCATTAACTAGAATTTTCTAGTCATATTAACCATAATTTCGGATTGAAACATTTAGCAATTTTTTAACCAGACAGATAACGCGCAATTTATTCTTCAAACACAAATAAATGTACAGTTCACTATAATTATTCATACTTATATAACGGAAAATACAATTAACAGATCGCGATTGTTCGAGAATTGCATATTTATGCCAAAGCGTCAATTGACACGTCCAGCAACATGACATGAGACAAACCACAGATTTCTGGGAATCGACACAAAATCGCGACACTTCTTTTACCAGAAATATTAACAGGAATAGTTTTAACCAGAAAAAAAGCAATCAGGGTTCATTAAGTAGAATTTGATTGTCATATTAACCATAATTTCGGATTAAAACAACTAGAAACTTCTTAACCAGACGCATCTAGTAAATTTAACTAGAACTTTTTTTGAGTGCAGTATAATGCAGCTTTAAGAACTTTTCAAGCAAGTGGTTTTGAGAATCACTAAATCCTTTCCGAGAATTTATTTCATATTTTGTTTCAAATTGTAAAAATTATATAACTTTTGAAAACAGTTATGAGGCGTCTTTCACTTTCATGCATTACGAAATATGTTTCTTTACGATGATTTAATATTTTAATTCACACCTGAAAAGTTGTCGCCGAAAAACAAAAAATAATAATAAGTTTAGAAAAAAATTGGGCGACCATCTCGTATTTTTTCAAAATTTTGAATTTTAATTCTGATCAGGAGCTTTCTAATAAATAAATATGTCTCTTGTAAGAATTTGACGAAAATTTGTTATCAGTTGTGGAAATTGTAATTTTGATCTAAATTTAGGGATGCGCCATATTCGTAAATTTTAAAGAAGAAAAAATTACGTGTAGATGTTTTTTTTTCAGCATAGTGTAAAGATCACAATTTTACAGAGCCAAAGGATTCCGTTGAAATATACAAAAATTAACTGCATTTGAAATTTTACGGTACTTTTCCAAATGTTAATTTATATGACAAAACTTTGAATCCTTTGGGCCACATGTTAATATTAATCTATTTCGCTCAAATTTGCTGGAGATGACTTTGTTGGTCATTCAAAGAAAATAGGGGGGGGGGAAAGAAATTGAAAAGAAAAAATCCACCAAGAGTGAATAAGGACCACCCCTTCTGTTCAAACATATATAAGTGAATTTTCGATTTGGCTTATGATATATAGCACGTACATCATCACGGTGTACAACTTTTAACATTCGCGGGAATCATAAAAATTAATTTTTTTATGCGCCCTAGTGCTCATCTTTAATTCATATAACCTCACCAAATTAGGGAGTGTTGCTTTTTTGGCTTTATTCATGAATTAAGGTTCAATTTCTCTACGTCTTCCTACATTTACATGACAAATTCCTTTGAAAATATAGTCCATTTAACCCCCCCCCCCCCCCCCCCCCCCCCCCCCACACACACACACAATAAATAAAGCTCAGTATCCCCTTTGTAGACCTTTATTGTCTCTTCATTTTTCTCACACTCGCAATTGCCAGACTCCCATATGACTATCGTCAAACATTGAAATGCTATTATGAATTAGCTTTCTTGGTAAATTCTCCTCGGTTTTGAGAATATACCCCGACTGCAAATTCGCGAGAATTTGAGAATTGTAGTAAGGAACGGTTGAAAGCTCCCGAGGAAGACGAAGAAGCGGGGTAGCTACTCTAGAATTAGTAGAGTGGGGAGTGAGTTAGAGTGGGGATTGGGAGAGTGCTTTTAGGGGGAGCGCGGTTGTGTCGGCGCGGTGGGGCGCGCATAGCCCAAGCGAGCAAGCTGGCTGGCAGGCAGCGCACCGCAGCCTTGCTACCTCGGAAGCTTAGAGCTTACAGCTCAGTACGTCCGGCTGTATCCGCTAGTGGGATCTCTCGGCTCTCTTTCGCTGAGATATTCGCTCGTGAGTGTAGCTGTATAGCAGCAGCAGAAGGAAGGCCGAATAAAGAAAAGATTAAGAGGGTGCGAGATAAAAAGCGGAGGCATGTCGTCGCGACGCCTCCTGCCGATTCGGCCGGTGTTGATAACGATGTCGTGGTCGGTGGTGACGATTACGAGGTGTACGGGGTCATCGTCGGTCGGTTGCCGCGGGTGACACTCCCAGCGCTCGGTTCAGTGTTGGGTTGGTGTTGCAGTGGCTAAAAGTGCGTTGTGCGCCGAGCGTTGACGGTGGCGTTGCGGGGTGTGTGCCGATAAGGGCAGCAGCGTGTGTCTCCTCTCACGATCTCGCGACAAGGCATCGATCGGCGGCCGCTCAGCACGGCGACGGCGGCCAGTGTTGTTCCCTAACCTAGGGATGATCCCGCTCGATCCGGCGCTGCGCTGAGGTCTGGGCGGGCGGCAGTGTGTCTCGAGATAAAAAGTGATCTGGAAGAAGCAGCAGCCATTTTGGTGGTTTCTCTTGGT
>NC_046663.1:111615982-111628667 GCF_010883055.1 Belonocnema kinseyi
GGCGCTCGGGGGCAATGGGGCTCGAGGGGGGGAGCAGCCCCCTCTCGTAACCGCCGCGAAGCGCCAAGATTTCCCGCATCGAGTTCATCGAGAAATGGGGGCTGACCCCTGTCCTCAAACCGAGGCAGGACCTACGCCCCCTCCGGAATGGTGCGGAAGACTCGAGGTACCTTCAATTATCATAGTTTTTATTGTAAATTCTATCTTACTTGTGTTATACCTTCCTTCATCTATTAGTTTCCACCCTTCACTTCACCACAATGCAATGTAAAACACTAGGCACATGTTATAGTTTATGGACCAAGTGCCACTTGGCACGAGGAACTAAATCACTTTGCTTGGTATTTGACCAGCTTAGCAGTGATATTCCATCTGTTCACTGTCACGGACATAATCAAGGCCAACAAACATAGATGACGTTCAAAACCGCTGAAAGGAATTTATTTTGCTGATAGAAAATGGTGTGCAGAATGTTCAGAGTGTTTTGGATATGAGTTTAAGGAGAGACAGGTTGTGCTGGGTATGATTAACCGTGTATTAATGAGATGCAATCGTGGCTAGCGTGTTTAATGTTGCGGATATTATCATAATTTGGTGACTGACTATGAGGCCAATAATTGTTGAACAATATTCACTGTGTTGGCTATCATAACAGTTATTGTAATCAGCATTTAACTCAACTGAATGACTAAATCAATAATAGTAGGGAAATTACATAAATGAGCAAAGATGGGAAAATGGATATTATTAACCTAGAAGTTGAAACCAAGATCTTAAAAAATATATATATATATATTTAGTTGATCCACCATAGTTCCAGCTGACGCATTTATTGTTTTATAATAAATAATTGAGCAGAAATAACTTCCAAGTTGTTCATTTCTTTAGGTAAACATCACAAAATAATATTTTACTTTGAAGCATTACTTCAATAAGTTACCTAACAAAGTGATTGATTAGGTGAAAAGTTAGAGAAATTATTTATCATAAAAAAAGAAAGTTGATTGTACATTTTTACTGTATAAGCGATTCCAGAGGAAAAAAGACCTGTAATTTTTGTTGACGTATTATTTTATATCAACACAAAATACAGTACATAAAGTAAGTAGACATAGTAACCATAGCCAATGCTTTGGATAGATTTTACCAAGTGAAGTTAATTTTTAATGCATGTAAGAAATTTCGCGCGCGAGCGCGTGTGTGTGTGTGTGTGTGTGTGTGTGTGTGTGTGTGTGTGTGTGTGTGTGTGTGTGTGTGTGTGTGTGTGTGTGTGTGTGTGTGTGTGTGTGTGTGGAAAGAGAGAGAGAGAGAGAAATTTCAGTCAACATTAGTTTATTTTACAGTATATTGTCACTGATTCAAATGTAGAGGGCTGTTATAACGTTAATAATTATTTTCAGTGACTCATTTTCCATCAATTGACTCTAATCAGTAACCTACTGATTAAATGACTAAATAACTAATCAAATTCACAGAATAATGAGTAAAAATTCAATAAATAATTAGTCAAATTCACTGAATAATTCTTGGAATCTATTACTGATTAGATTCAGTGACACATTTTTCACTGATGGAGGTTTAGGAAAGAAATTTGCAAATATTAAAAGGATTAAAAAAATGACATTATTTTTACAGTCTTATCTTAATAAAAAGGTATTTTTGTTTGTTTTACTTTCTATAATTATTTTTAGGTAATGAAATAATGAAATGAATAACGAATTTATTCGTTTAAATCTATAAGCGTTTAAAACTGAAATCTTTTTAATAGATGAATATTCCTTAACAAATTTGCTCTTGAGAATCAAAACTTTTTTTAGTTTGAAGGCGGTTTTAAGACACGAAAGCTTCGGAATGTGATAATTTTGCACTTTCCATAAACCCAAAAACTTAAACAATTTTAAACCTAAAGTAAATTTGTTATGTCCACAGATATGGAAACCAAATATTGCAAGCAATATTAAATTGCTTAGTTTTCTACCATAAAGTCAATGTAACTTACAATAACTTTTTTGCAACAATTTTTTACTTCGGAATGTACAAAAAAATCAGAAATTCAGATCTGACAGCTATAATGAACCTGTGAGTTTAATGTAATAATACTTTAATGTCATTTCTTTCGTAATTATAATCGATTTATGTTGATAACATAATTGAACGTATGAGTATACACAACTGCGTTTTGTTAGTAGATCATTCATTAGAGTATCCTCTAATTTGTACGTTATTGATAATTTCATATAATTCTATGTATTACCTGGAGTATTATGTGATTGTGTACGTTGCTATAATTAGTATAATATGCATTATTCTAATATTATATATTTTAAGTTTTAATAATGGAAAACATTGTCTGAAAAAAATTCAGTTAAAAAGCAGAGTTTGATTAGCTTTAGCTAACACGAGAATGCCGAAATTATTTTCAAATAATATTTAAAGCTAAAGATAAGAACATTATTACCATTTTTAAAACAGTATGGAAACTCAAAATATGACAGAGAAAAACCCGTCACACTTTGCTATACAAATTGAAACTTCACACTCCATTAAATAAATTTTTGGAAGGTTGCCATCTTCCTCGTATTCTACATGGAAAAAATCGGTATTACCAGGTTTTGAGTTTTAGCGTCCTTTCCAAAAAATATCTTTTCAGCCACGTAGAAGCTTTGTAAATTATGATTTTGTCTTATCATTCAGAGTAATGTTTAACATTTATGCATCGTCGCACATACAAGCATAAATTATTATTTCCCAAGCGTTAGGTTTTAACGCTGGATAAGCCGGAAAAAGTAATGAGTATTCGATGAGAACTGTAATTTAATTTTGTTAACTACTTCAAAAAAAAATTTCTGCTGTGCACGCATATATTTGTCTCAATCTTCGCGCTCTTTTTGAAAAGTCAAAAAACTCCGACAACTGTCATTTAGTAATTTATTGTGAATTTACTTTTGTTAAAGCTCCTTAAGCTTTAATTGTCATAGCGGGCTAATATCTATCATTTCAATAAATTTATATAATCACAATTCATAATATACACTGATACTAAACATACTTATTTGCATTGTCTTCTTTTTATAATTAAAAAAAGTGCTCATCTCATAAAAAATTGTTGTTATTAAATAGTTTATTGCAACTTTTGTCTTTTCATTTTTTTCCGTTTCTTGTGTCGTTTTTCCAAGAATTAAATTTTTTTATTCTTAATCTTATTTCTTAACGGTTAAAAGAAAATTCACTTGTCCTTTCTAAAAAAATTATATATAAAAAATTTGCAGATCCTTTTTTGGGTAAAAAAATTTGGTCAATTAATTGTTTTCGTCCCTTGCTTCGTGTTTCCAAAAATTTATAAAAATGTATAGCTCCTTCTTGGGTAAAAAATTTTTTCTGCTTCTTTTTTTGTAGCTTGTATCGTTTGCCCAAAAATTTAATTTTTTATTTTTAATGTCGTTTTGTACAAATAAAACAAAACCTACGCCCCCTATCCAAAATTGATTGACAAAAAATATGTAGATCTTAGTCGGGTGCACAATTTTTGTCCTTTAATCTTTTTTCGCACATTCCATAGTTTTACCGCAAAATGGAATTTCTTTTTTCATGTTTTTGTGCCACCAAAATTTTAATTTTCGATTTTCCGATCAAAGTCAAAAAGTCGTTTAAGATAATCTTGTAGGGCTTTCAAAAAGTAATGTTTTTATTTTTAGACTTTTTTCATATCGTGCGTTTATTTAACCCAAAATCTTCATGTTCATTTTTTTTAGCTTTACACGTGCTATAACTCTGGTACGTTTTTTGTGATAAAAAAATGATAGAAAAATATGCAGAGAGTGTTTGAATCTCGAAAAGAAGATTTCTCAACAATTTTGAAAAGGTTCTAACTTTTTGAATTTTCATACAAATTCAAAACACCAAAAGAGTATACTAAAGGCCAATCCAATCTGTCAATCCTTTTGAAAGTTATCATGTTAACAAAATAAAAATCTGCAGACATGTATAAAGATAGACACATATGCTCGAAAATCTGTTTTTTTGCGATCGAAGAGTCTTCAAACGTGAGCATTTGGCAAAAACGGGAGAGGGTTGTCCAATTTTTCACAAATTAATACCTTCTATGATGATAATGTGAAAACTTTATATGAACTTATTGATTTATGTACGTCGCTTTTCCAAATCTTCCAATACGCAAATTTCAGTGTCTAAACGGCTTGAGTAGGTAATTCTGCATTTCATTCGAGAGATTTGCACTTGAATTTCAAGATACGTTCATCCTCGTGTGTGATAAATGGTTATCGATAACATCCAAACGATTAAACTTATAGGCATGGTTTTGCATGCTTCAGATGATTAGCCGGTCGATAAGCAAATTTTATGTGAAATTACAGTGTTTACATCATTAAACTACATTAAATCCTTATTAAAAATCACCTGAAGAAAGTCTTGTACTTTTACTTTATTTATTTTTACTTTCCAGTCATACACATCAGTTTATTTTAAAATAATACAAGAACAATTTTTGGTAGATTTGCAAATTAAATTGACAGCATGCATTTATGTAAATTAGAAGTAAATAAAAGAGTGAATTAATGCAATAGAAGTAATTTAGCTTCCTACACAAAATTACTGCGTTTCCGAATTACCCAAGGTACTTGTTTAAAGTAGCACTTGGCCACATGTACTTTGCTTAGTACGTACTCAACTTTGCGATAGTTGACATTTGTCGGGCTTAAGTATTCAGTACGCCACGCTTAAGCAGTACGCAAGCAGCGCTATTTTTGATAATTATTCTATTTATGACATGCAAGATACGTACGATATTTGCTTGCTTCTCTCAGCGAGTCCACGTCTTTTTCTGTGGGCGGCGTTAAATATAGAGTAAAACACGTGACATTACAATATATATTGCATCTTTTACGATGAAAAAGTCGACCTCAATTTATTAATAATCTTTCAATAATAAACATCAATGTACTTTAACCCTATTTCTAGGGCAAGTTCACCACTATAAATTCCTGTATGTAGATCTTTTAAGTTTCTTTTTTAGTAGTTCGTTCTGAATTGAAGTAATTTGAACAGGTGGTTAGATGATTTACTTTTTTCTTGTAGGAGAAATGTTCATTAACAATTCTTCTATATTGGGGTGAAAATTAAATGCAGGTTTTATTGTCTAAAATAGTGAATGGCACTAATTTTGCGTTTTCACGAAATAGAGCTTTCCTTAAAAATCATACTTCTCCTTTTTAAAGCTATTGCAGGAAACAAATTAAAGTTTGAAATTTTTATCCCAAAATTTACTATTGGAGTAGTCATTTATTTTGAAATTTTAGAATTTAAACTAAATGAATGAAGTATCCTATGATATTCAATTTCTTCAAAAATTGGCCTGTTATATCATGGGATTTTTACCCAAGTACAACAACCTAAATTTTCATAATACTACACTGTTAAAAATGTTTGAAATTTTAATATACATTTACTATATATTTGTATAGTAAATCTAAAAACTCTATCCAAAAAATAGTAATTAAGAGGCTGCATAGCCAATTTCATATAGATGTATATTGATCAACTCTTAGAAAAATCAGGTAATTTCACTTTACACAAATTAAAAATAATTGAGGCAGTAATTTTCAATTCTAAACAATAAATAATAATATTTCTTATTAGTTAAACATAAATTATACTGGGTTTTAAGAAGAAAAGTTCATTTAAGCAAATAATTAGGACATCTAACCTAAAAGCAGCTGTTTTCTTGATAAAATACCTTAGACCTTGGAATGAACCTCAATGTCATATAATTTGATGTCTTTAGGACATCCTTTGGATCTTTTTATGTCTTTAAAAGGTTCTCAGGACGTCCTTAACCCTCTACCGCCCACAGTGACATATATGTAACGTTTGGAAGACTTGAGTTTTTTTAAATATGACTTTGAGACGAACAGCAATTTTTAACGCAAGGATTTTACATGAAAGTCAGGACGGTAATGAGCTAGAATTTTAGTTTTGTATACACTTCGCCATAGGAATAATATGCCTGAATATCTCAAAATTCAGAAAAAAAGAAAGTTTTAAGAGCGGTAGGGGGTTAAGACGTCCGCCTAAAGACGTATATAGGACAAGTTTAGGACTTGTGTGCTCACTGGGTTTGACCAAATTTGGATGCACCAGAGAACTTTTAACTTATACGCATTCTGTTTTACTGTACCTGTATATCAATTTTACTACACATATATACACATATTGCTTTCATAACATTCATGGTAAAATCACTATAGGAATTCTTAACAGTGCAATGTACTAGCAACGGGGGATTCCACCCATACGTGGTTGTTCTGGGGTTAACAAGTATTAAACAATAAGAAATATTATTATCAACATTAAAAAATGTCGTAGTTGTATTATAAATATTCCCTTTTTCTGTAAATAGTAATTATGTTTTTTAAATAAATAAAAGTATGTATTTCATATAGTTTGTTTAAAAATGTATGTAATTTTTTCATTTATAATACTGTGAAACTACAAAAAATAATTTAATCGTCTCTGTTTGAATTGTTCCTCTAGAAAGGCGTTTTCTCTCTACTGTGGTGTTACGTTGATTGTGCTTAGCACCGTTTAACATACCCCGCATAAATTACAGCTTTTGCTTATTTTCAGTATTTTTATGTTTTATTTATAACTTTTATCCCACTAAACAGAATAGCGGCGCGCATATTTCACAGTTTCACTTATATGTATTGCGCTGGCCTGATCCAATACAATGGTGTGATTATTGATGATATTTAAGTGTTTCCAGTCGAAAATTGAAAAAAATTTTACACTGTTGAAAGTCGGTACAACCTAAAATTGATTTTAACAAAACATTGATTTCTTAAGTACTGCAACCACTGACTTTCCATCGAGAAATACGTTCAATACGATGCGACGCTTAATGTCCGAGAACACATATCCAGCAAGAGTCTTCAGAAAAAAAGTAGCCCACTTCGATCATTTTATCAGGAATTCAACTAAATACAAAAAAGGTCGCTTGGTCAACAATCTTCTTAACTGAACCCTTTATTAGTCATCAGCAATAATTCTTTATAGTTAGAAACTCTCTTAAATTTTTGAAAAGAATTTCTATTAATATTTTAATTATTAGGACTTGCCTTTTAAATGTTCAAAAACAAAACCTTCTTCTCGTCAATTTTTTCTCTAATTTATTATTTAAAAAAATTTTTTTAATATTGTATTTTTGGAGAATACTTCAAACTATCCTTTTTTACATGAAATAAACATTATTCCAAGCAAGCAATAAATTTTAAAATATAACAGTTTTGAAAAAATTGCAAATCAAAAATCATTGTCTTATAGATCAAAAAAGAAAAGTGAAAATATTGTTCTATTCTATTTTATTTAAATTAGAAACTATGTTTCTCCCGGATGGAAATTTAAGTCGGGGACTGGTCATTCTACGTCCGGAGAGCCCGGCTTTAAGTCAGGAGCTGGCCGGGGAGCCCGACTTTAAGTCGGGCTGCGGCCGGGGTTCCAGGTCGGAATCCGGCCAGCATCCTCACGCTGCGCTGGCCAGCGTCCGGCCATTGAGCATGGCCAGGGGCTGGCCGGGGAGCCCGACCGTGGTCCGGACGAGATCAATTGGTGCTTTACTGGATTCAAATAATTCGGGTTTCAATTGTATAAAGAGCATCTGTCACTGAATTAGGGGATCAATTTGATTATTTTCCACTGCAGAATTGGAGCATATTAATATATGAAATTCCACACGCACAGCACAAGGACAACATTAAGTATTTTCACGTAGTTGTTGACATTACAAATAAAATTTATAACGCTACGGGGTATCGAACCTACATATCTATACCTAAATATAACGCCTACACTGAAAAAAATTTCTTTCGAATTAAGTATGAGATTTTGCTATTAATTTCGTTAGAGACTTTTTCGTATGATTTGGGCATGAAAGACGATGCGTTTTTGGATAAAATATGGCAATTATAGTGTGATAGTGTTGAATGCCAAAATGATAAATGCGTAAGCGAAGTTCGCAAGCCGGAGTAGGAAGTTCTTTTCCGAGTCATACAAAGAATCCTCCCCACTAAACCGGCCAAAAGCGTTCGGAAACCGTACTCTCTCGGTATGGCAAACTTGGTTTGACATTGCGTACCTGCTCATGCGCGGTTAGCCGTAACAGAAACATTCAAAATTAAGTAAGAATGTGAATTTTAAGGCGCTATATCACAATGTTATTATTCATAATTGTTTCTTGCATGCGATTGTAATTTATGCTATATAATTTTTATTTAAAACATACTGAAAAACAAGTTGCCTGTTTGCTGCATTTAATTATTAGAAAAACTGCCTGTGAAAGAAAATGAAAGTAACTTAATATATGTGTGAATAAGTTCTGCTTGACGGTTGTCAATATCTTAATCTCTTCATTATTCGACATGCATTTGTATATTAGGACGGAGTGAAAATGATCAAATTATTCGAATCGTTTGAGATGAGCAGAACAAATTTCTGAGCTGACATACGAAAAAGTAAAAAAAAAATTTTACAATCGGTTAATATCTTCTGTTCCCTTTTTTTAATTCAAGATTCAAAATTTTTAAAATTCCAAAAAATTTTCCTATTGCATCGAAAATTATGGCCAATTTATTCTATGTACATTTTTTGCTATTGAATAGTAATAAAAAATTATAAATTAAAAAAAGAATTTTTTTCTCAATTTAGAATTTTTTGAGAATGGCCAAAAAACATGTTTTTTTTAATTGAGTCCTATGCAGACATTCGAAACAAGTTTAATTTGTCGAACCTGAAATGTCTTCAACTTGATCCAAAGAAAAAAGCTGTTATTTTGTTGTTTTTTTTTATAAAAAAAAAAATTTTAATAATGTTTCAAGAGTTCAAATAATGTCAGTTTTACGTTTTTGGAGGGATGTTGACGACTTGCTAAAAGTAAGCTTTTAGACGGAAAAATTGGGGCTTAATGCGTAGGGGGATACTTGTTGATGGTATCCCGTTTTTTTAGCGAACAGGTAATAAAGTCCTCAGGTAACGATTCTTTAGAATTGTCGGGGGTAGGGGAGGGTAAATACATTTTTGATTTCAGATTATATTTGGTTCATATTAAAAATTGTATACAATATATATATATTTCAAATTTTATATTACAAATGTGCATAGGACGCAATCCCAAAAACATGATTTTTCGCCACTTTCAAAAAATTCTAAATTAAGCAAAACATTTTTTTTTTCATTTATAATTCTTTATTATTAGTCAGTAGGAAAAAATGTACATATAAAAAATTCGCCATAATTATCGAAACAATAGGGAATTTTTTTGAATATTCAAAATTTTCAATTAATAAAAGGGAACAGAAGATATTAACCGATTTCAAAAATGTTTTTTCTTATTTACTTTTTTCAGATTTCAACCCACAGATTTTTTTTGCTTAGCTCAAACGATTCGACTAATTTTTAAATTTAAACAAATTTGCCTTTTATGTTTTTTTTTTTTAAATGAATACTTTCCGGAATATCCATAATCCATAATATATTCCCGCAACAGTCATCGGAGAAAGATAGCAAAAAACTGCCTTCTCTTGGACCCCCCTCCCCCCTTAATAACAAACTGACAATGAGCCTTTGAGGGGGCCGTATGCTGAGAAACAGTTTTCGGTCAATTTAAAGTTTATTTAATTTGGACATTTTTAATTACATGAAAACGTGCTTTTAAAATGAATTCAAAAAGTTTTAAATTTTATATTATGAAAACTAAGGCACTTAAACTGTCTTTTGTAAAAGGGGCCACATAAACGTTGCAGCCCTGGGCCTCGAGTTTCCTTAATTCGGCATTGGCGGGCCATCGCTTGCCAAACCAATTTGGCCATACCGAGAGAGTACGGGTTCCTAGAGTTTTTGGGCAGCGTAGTGAGACTTGGGAACCAACTTCCTACTCCGGCTTTTCTATGCGGGCATTGAAGGTTGCCATACGAAATTCGATAGAATTTGAGTCAGAAAAGCAACACGAAATTACTGCGTTTTAAGTAAGCTTCGTTTTCATGCAAAATTCGAAAGAAATTTTTTTCAGCGTAGCAGTCGGAAATGCTAACCACTGCGCCAAACCGACAAGTTGAAACTCGTTGAAAAAGCCATCCTCATAAGCTACAGTTCAGAAAAGTTGAATTACCAAATTTTAAGTTTTCTTTTTCTATTTATTTATTATCATGCGACGTTATGTAAATATAAAATACACGAACTTTTAACAGGAATATCAATAAAATACTTTTTAAATAAATATTTTTAATCGATTACAATTTTTCTTCGGGGTTTCTGTTGTTTTTTTCGGTTGTAGACTACTTGGCATATTTCTACAATGACAGGAAATTCAATTTTTTATGCAGATTAAACATTTTTAACGACGAAACTCAGAAATTTGAACGTGAATGTTGACAATTTCGTAATAATAATTTTTTGTTTTAACTTTAGTGTAAGGTTTGGTTTTCAGGTTTTTTATACTATTTTACAACGTTTAAGATTGATACAAAATGTAAATTTTTCTGAACATTTGCAATTTTTTATAAGGATGGAGCTTATAATTTTCCTCTTAAAAAAATTTAAATCATGTTTTTCAGAAATTTTGAAATTTGCATAAGGTAATTTTAAAATCACGTCAAAAAACTCGTTGTTTCGAGGCTTTTGTAATTTTATTTTTATATTGTATATTAGGTATTATATTATTTTAAATTTATTATTAATCGTTTACAAAAGTTCAAACAATTATAAATTTAATATCTGCATGTTTTTTGCCGTCATTAATTTATAGTTTTATTATAATCTCTGTTTGAAAATGTTTACTATACATTTATCACGATTCGAGATTTGTATACACACCCATTTCTTAATGAAATCAGAAAAAGTATTTAAGTTATAAACAAAGTTTAACAATGTTATTATTGCCAATCAGCGGCTGGCCAGCTACCGTCTGAGCATTCGATCATAAGATTTGCCTGGTCAGAGCCCAGTCAGCCCCCGACTGGGATTTTGACATAAATTTTGCCTAGCGAGTCCCCGACCAGCGCACGGCTAGGCTCTTAAAAAACAAACATAGCTAACCCGGGTTATTTCCACCCTTGCTGAAGAAGAACACTTTTTGATTTTACTATATAAATTCAATTGAAGGATCATAAAAAAATTAAGAAAAATTTAAAAAAATTAAATAGTTATGGAGAGCAACCGATTCTTGAAAATTTCAATTTACCGGTAGAAGTGACATAAAAAATGAACTATTAAAATTAGTTTATTCCTTAAGAACTCGGATGCAAACAAGCTCTTTTCTTCCTTCGTGATATTGAAAGTAATTATGAATAAGGGTTAATTTGAGTTAAATCTAGTGCTAGTTTGCCTTAATTTTTGTAATTAATATCAATTCCGGGCTCAAAGTATAACTAATAATTAAGGAAGAAATACCAGAATAGTACACGTAGGGAAAATTTATTTGACACATTATATTTTTAAATTACTCTAAAGTAATTTTTTTAATTGTAACCAGAAACCTACCATAAAGATATATATTGTTAGACAATACTGATTTATATGTAGAAAGAAGATTTTATAAGCCAACTTTCTACAAGATGAAGTGCTAGTGAAATATTCAACAAAAATATTATATTTTTATATTAGGTTATAAGAATTCATAAATTGAAAATTAAAACAAGTTTTGCAAGACCTTAATTTGGCTTTATCAATTTATTAAAATTTAAAGTTTACTCAAACTTTTTTTAATCATCTATCAATGTCAAAAATCTATTGGTAAAATTTAGATTGTATATAAAAAGATAATATTGTATTTGTAATGATTCGCGAATTTTATCTTTTTTTCTTGCATACACAATACGTGGGTGGGAAATGAGACTGTTCTAGGTCTCATCTGTACAATAAATGAACAATGAATAACACCTAAGTTTCATTAATATAATACTAAAATATCTGGTTATGACTGAGAGTATCAAGAATTTTGATTTGAAGACCTTCAATTTTGAGTTATTTCCTTCTGTAAGGTTTTGTGGTGGTCATTTTATGAGAGTATGTAAAATTATTAACGTAGAAGTGATGAATGTAGCAGGCAAATTAGGCTAAACATAAAAGGTCAATATTCCACACTTTGGGGTTTAATCTGGTGATCTTGAATGACAGTGCCTAGACTTTTTGACTTCTGCTCTTGATGAAAATATCTCAAACTTTCTCATTCTCTAGGATTCATTATACTTTAATACCCTCAGTACTGGACCACCCGTCCGTATTGGTCCTTCCCCTGCAATTCTCGTCTAGGGATGTTCAATAAGAAAATAAATATTAAACTTGTCAATCAAATAAAACTTCTTGTTTTCCGAATTTAAATGTGACATAAAAAATTTAATCAATAGTTAAAATTGTGTGGCTTTCTTTTTATAATTTTGCACGTTTACTTTATCGTATACATTTAATCATTTATGCAATGCTTACAATCAACTTCAAATATGTGAATGACAATTATGAGATGCTCTAAAATATTTAGGATCGTACAATCACTTGTGAGCTTTTTAAATTTGAATATGATCCTACAGTCTGTCAAGTTAAAGCGTGGGTGGCTTTACTCGCAGTCGGTAAGGTGTATCGACATGATTTTGGTGTCAAAATATTAAGAAGAGCTCCCTCT
>NC_046663.1:111628767-111640256 GCF_010883055.1 Belonocnema kinseyi
GGGAGCTCTTCTTAATATTTTGACACCAAAATCATGTCGATACACCTTACCGACTGCGAGTAAAGCCACCCACGCTTTAACTTGACAGACTGTACCTAATCTTAAGTGGCTCACTAGTAATGCCCTGACTCGATTTAGGCATTAAGTTTGTTTAAATGTGTTCCTAGCTCGGTTTAAAAGATGGTCAATGGATTAACTTTATTAAATCAATATATTTCTGGAATATTTAAAAATATTACATAAACAGAAAATTTATAAGTTAAGGGGCAAGCCAAGTTTTGAATACAGATTGCTCATCAAAAATTTATTCTCTTTCAATTGGTACGTAAAAGTCTTCATTGAAGAATTGCGTTATTTACAGTGTAAAATGTTGAATATAAATTAATTTGAAATACGCGCATTAAAACAGAAATATTTAATTTTTAATTAATAGCATAAGAATTAAATAATTTAAAACTAATAATCCTTTAATATCAGTAATTTTCATTTTTTCAACCATTTAAAAAATTGTTATTCATATTTTTATTTTTAATTCATGATGTCACATTCTGCGCTAATTTTTTCCATCCCTACGTTACAAATCGTCACAAACGCCTATTATCCCTTCCTGACAGTGTGATGTAGTTTTTGAATGTCCCCTTATTTTATTTTATTGTGAAATTCATTTCCACCATAGTTCATTGCAGTTTCAATAACGTAATTTGAGTAGCAATACATGCACTCTAAAGTTGAGAATAAAGAGGATACCTTGTAATATTGGAAAAAAATTCCCTTGATAAGAGGTGAAACAAGAGATTTTAGCTTATTTTTGTAACAATAGGTAGATTTGAAGCTTAAAAAGCATTCACACAAGAAACAAAACGAAAAACTGTACTGACAAAGCGAAATAGCCAGCAGCTCTACTCGACCAGCCAACACTCGATGGATCGCTCTTGAGACTATAACTATAGTCTACATAGTACGTAAGCCATTCAACGTGAATTCATAGTCAAGTATGTTTTGAAATAAAGAAGCCTTCGAATTCTCGTTGCAATACAGGAGTGAATAACCGCACTCATAAAAGATTGTAAATGAAAATAATATGCAAAATTCAACTAGCAGACTATTAGTCATACAGTTATTGAATGTTTCAGATTCTTAAATTATAAAATAAATGTGGCGTTATACAAATTTATTCCATTTTACTTCATTGTTTAAAGAAGCAAATTATAGATGTTTTGTGTTTTACAAGCTCTTACGAAAAATCACCACGAATAGTATTACATTATTATTCTAATTTGAAGGCGTTCCAATATTAACGATCATTAAAAAGAAATGTTACGTTGCTACATTGGGAGAGAAAATTTATTATTGATATGTTGTTTTCTAGTGTTTAAAAATTTCGCATTCATACTTTGAAAAGTCAAGAATATACAACTTTTTAATCCTTTGCTGGCCCAACAACCTTCTTACTTTAAAATTTACCTTGCAAATATTTAAAAACCCTGTTAAAAAAGAAATAAGTGAAATTTTTAAAATTAGTAAATGGTATTTCTTTCTTTTGTAATAGTTTATTTTGATGAATTTTCAAAAATTTGCGGTAAATGGTTTAAAGCATTTCAAAACAATTTCTATTTAGTCAAAAATAAAATATCAGTCGAGTGAAACTAAATAAGTTAAATATTTTGTCCAAAAACACAACAAAAAATTGTGTTAACCCTCAGTAACACCACGGGGGTCAAGAGTACCCAGAGGCTTTTTGAAAGTGGCGCGATTTCTGTATTGGTTAGGGGAGCGGGCCAGGACCCGAGAGGGAAAAAAGTTTAGAGGCCCTAGGGCCTAGTGACTAGTCATGCTGTACCCATGATAAGACTCAGTTCGGTAAGTGACACCGAAAGCGACAGTTTGGAAGTTGGATTTGTGCCTTTTAGATGCCCGTGGGGTAACAACGTTACAAAAATTTGATATAATACATATAATATTAATAAAATATTTTATTAATTTTTAATTCTACACAATAAATTCCTTCTTATTTTCTAAGATTTTCTTCTACCGATCTGCTGTTTCAAATATATATAACAGAATGTTGCACTGCAAAAAGTATAATTTTATTGCAACCTTTATTAGGTTTAATAATATTATTTACAAAATTGATAAGATCTTACTTCATGTAACTTTAGATCGTCATGTACAAAACCAATAACGTCTAATATTTTGTTAACTCTCTCATTGTGGTTACGACATTCCTCTAAGAAAAAAAACTAACAAAGATAAGAACTATAGAAATAATTAAAAATTAAATTAACAATTACCCTCAAATTTGTAAGTATTTGAAGGGTGCTTGGACATGAAAGCGTAAGTACCAAATTTCCGAAATTCCTTTTATTGGGCAAAATCCATATTTGGCATTTTTGTACAGTGATTCCTTATTTTTGCCTATTTTTTTACGATTTAACGACGCTAAGTAGTATGCCTTAAACGTTCTTTATTGTTATTTTATATAAAAAAATAAATATAATATAATTATAATGAATGTATAAAAAAATAAACGATAACAAAAAAATTAATCATTTTTTGGGAGGGGTCAAAAATGGCCAAAGTTTACTTTTCATAACACTGCGCCTAAATTAAATTAGGTATTTCCTTGGTTTTTAGATATAAACATATATAAGACATCAAAGTTCCACATTTTATACTATGTGGCTCTTTTAAACCCACTCTACCCTACTCATAATTTATGATGAAGAAAGTATTAGAATTGTCAGAAATTTCACACCTCAGTTTTTCAACTAATCTCCGCGTTTGGAGATCCCCTAAAGTCCCATCTGTAAAGACAACTCTCGAAAAAAATGGACGGGTCAAATCGAACTTTGGCATCCTTTTTTTTAGGTTCTAAAAGAAAGTAAGAAATCGTTAACTGGTATTCCTTGAGCAACAATTATTGTTTATCCATCGAAAATGCTATCCAAAAATTGAATATTCTGGTTTTTCTGTCCTGACGATTCTGTTCTGACGAGACATACATAAACTGTTTAAAAAGAGAAATAAAGATCTCAAAAATATCTACCGTTATTGCTTAAACTATTTTTTGATAGGATTCGTTTTTTTTGCATCGAAAATTAATGGGTCGAAAATTCTAGTTTCAAGCGAAACGTATCAAAAATTAAAAATGAACTTTACAAAAGATAAATATTGTTCCTTATCAAAAATATCCAGGGTGCTTAAAAGTTTAAAAACTGAAAAATATACAATAAAAATAAAGAATTCTTTTCTCATCATCTAGACAATCTTTAAAATAATTTTTAACTTCAACCATCTAAAATAGATTTTCAAAAGATCGACTAACTTGCGCTTGATCAGCTCATCCAAACTAGTATTTGCCCATTCAAAAACATTTCACTTCTACTCAGCGCCATAATAGACCTTCTTGACAGCGCAAAATTAGAGATCAAGATATGGCCTATCCTGACATCGAATAGTTTTCCAATCATTAAAAACTTAAATCATTTAGTCTGTCCAAATAAGAAATTATTATTTCATGTCTGATATATCTTACTAAATGCAATCTTTTCATAAACGAAGTATTTTATTTTACCAGGCGGAAAAGATAACTTTGCCGCCTGTTTTAAATTTTTATAAAAATTACATTAAATTTCTCCTTGACTGCGGATGCCGTGTAAATGTCGTAGGCATTTAGAGGATTCAGGCATTCAGCCAACTGCTGGTGCTAAAAAGAATTTCGAACGAAATCTATACCTGCTTTTATTTATTTATCTCTGCCTGGTTTTATTTAGGCATTCAGAATACATTATATTTTCATTTTAATTTTTATCTAATTATTCATGTCACATATTTAAAAAGCCTTTAATTTATGATAATGTTTTCACAGGTTTCGAAGTTAAATATTTATTTTTTAATTTGCCTTATAATAATAGTAATAATAATATTGATAACAAATAATAAAGAAAAGGGTGATTAATTAAATAATCATTTATTCAAAAAAACGTTATGGTGATTAAATGATTAAATTGTGAGTTTATCATTGATGTTAATAATAATTATGAGTAATAATCATTGCTGCATAATCATATTCACTCATTTTTATTTTCATTATTATTATTCTTTACTATTACGTATTTTGATTTAGCAGTGAAATTTCTTGAAATTCAATATAATGTTGATGTCATCCCTAGCAATCAAATTCTTTAAATTTAGCCATTAACTTTTTTTCGTGTCTGAATTGAAAAATAAAAATACAGTATTCTCTTCTTTTTTTTTGTTCATACGTAATTCTTTCTGTTTGAAATTCTCCTTATATAAAAATAACTAGAGATTAAATACTTTGAATTAAAGGACAATTGTTTATTTTAAAGTAAATCTAAATTTAAATTTAAATTAATTAATTAAACTTTTTCTAAATTAACCATGTAACGTGCATCATTTGAACTCTGAAATTACTTTTTTCGTAGAATTTATTCAGCTTTACTATTTCAAATTGTAACTTGTGCAAGGAAAATCATAAATACGGATATTTTACGTTTAATTATTCCCTAAATTCTACAAAAGGTTGTTTAGAGTTCAAATCATGCATGTTAAATGGTGAATCCATCCATTAACATAAACAACATAAAAATAAAATTTGTTGCTTCCAAACTAATGTAAAGATGAACTTAAATTAAAAAGATTTTAAAATATATGCCATAAAATCATTATTCTTATTATTTTGTAAAAGTATATTTCATTAATTAGAAGAACATAAAGATACAAAAAAAAATGTTAAATAGCCTGTTAATGTGTTTGAATACTCCATAGTTGCTTTCCTATAAGAATAGCTGAGTATTTTTCTAAATGCCTAAATAAACCAGGCACTTTGGACCCACTTTGCGATTTTCGGTCTGTACAATCGAAGGGGTTTACCATAATTATTATAAGTATGCGCGGTACAGAACACGAGAAACGTTACATTGTAGATTTATAATTTAATATCATATAAATTGAAAACAAGATTGCTATAATTCTAATTTAAAATAACTAATATTAAAGCCCTCAAAATTGAATGTTTTTGGTTATCAAGGCTTTATCTTTAAATTGGTAAATTTTTGATATTTAAAATTAAATATTCTTCATTATTAAATACCTATAAGTAATTCTAGATTTTTATTTGTAATTTTTTTATATTTTATTATGAAACTCAGAGAAAAAATTGTCTTAAAGCACACACAAGCATCGTCCACTTGCCTGTTTTATTTTAAACCAACTGAACATCTTTATACAAACAGAATTATTCGGCTGCAAGAGTATATGAAGTTTCTCTCAAATAGATAATGTTTGATGCTAAAAGATTCTTTTTTAGAAAAATGAAAATCTTCTCAACCTTATAGTTAAGAGGAAATTTCACTTGCGGCAAAACGCATCCTTTTGACACCAGAGGACATTTTTTGAGTGAGCGTTTTTAAATTTTTAAGTGATAAATTTTGTTAACTATTTTAGGTTTGTAAGGTTCAATTTGTACTTTTTAATTGCGGAGATATTTAAATATAATTTAAAAAGTTTAATTCTGAAGCTTTTGCACTATCAAAAGATGCAATTTTTGAAGTATGGTTTTGAATCTGTCAAATTTTAATTGTCCTAAATTAAAAACTGAGAAGTTAAAAAAAAACTAAATTTAAAAGTTCGTAATTTTATAGTTTTGGAAGCCTTGATTTTATATGAAATTGTATAATATTAATGCAGAAAGAAATTAAAGGCATACAATATGATATTTGAATTGGAATGTATTCAGTTTAGACTTTTTCCATTTTGGGGGTTCTCAAATTGAGATACAATCATTGTAAAATCTAGAAGTATTTACGCACAACAAAATAAAACATTTTTAAACTTTAAAAGCTGGTAATGTAAGAATTTCATCAATTATTAAGCCTTATCTGATATTATTCAATCCTGAACGTTTTCAGTTGGAAATTTATTAATAAATATGGTTTTGAATGAAACATTGTTGTAGAAAGGTTTTACGCTTTAAATTGGAAAACATTTTTAATCTTTTAATTTTGAATTTTCAACTCTTTTAAACTCTTTCATATTCATAGAATTGTTCGGAAAATATCAAAACATCTTCATCTGAGATTATTTTTAATATTATTAACGACCATGTTGTTAATTAATTATAATTAATCATAATTATTATTATTTGCAATGAATTATATTTCTAATGGAAAAAGATTACTGATTGAAAACAGTTTTTTTTGCTATTTTTTAAAAGGAAGGGATTGAATTCACAGCTACAGTCCAGATAATGGTTGCAATAGGTTTAAATTAAAAAGTTGATCTTTAATTTTTCCCCTATACTAATTGATTTTGCTGCACGGGAACATCGTGCAATTAAAAATGTGTTTATTTTTTCTCGTCTAATCATCATAACAGTAAATCGTGAACTGTGGATCAAAATAATAGTTCAAAAGATGTTGTGCATTAATTCTAAAATATTTATAGTTAATTATAATTGAAGAAATATCGTAAACGCAACAATTTATTTTTTCAAGAATATATTTATATACGATTGACGTCACGCGGAAGTAAAAGATATAAAGGTTTCTCGAAAATGCGCATTTTCTGAATAAAAATTCTGCATTTAGAATTCAACGACGATACAGTGGACGAGGTCTTATCGTTGAAAATAAGGTTTTTCAAGTAATGTAAAGTTTTATGAAACATATAAAATATCGCTTTTAATATAGCAGCAATCTATATCTAAGTCTTGAAAATATAATAAAGATTCCTAATTTCCGAAAACAAAAATTTGCTCCTGGATAACACTCTTCTTACAACAGATGCCAGAATATTTTATATCCCATGCACGTATCTGGAAGTTACTCCTTTCCCCAAAGTTTCTTTGTATCGTAGGGGAGCTAATATAGGGTGAGCTCCAAGCTTTCACGGAAGAAGGGAGGTTTTGTGCGGCTACAGTAGAGGTCAAATAATGCCGTGATACGTTTATCTACAATAAAATTTTAGGTGTGGCTATTTCGGCATTTTATCAGATTTCTGTAGGTGAGAGATAAGTAAGGAATAATCTTTAATTTATTTCATTCTGAGTTTCAAAAAAAAAATTCTTAATAATTTGATTTAGAATTTTCTCAAGGTGGATTTTTTTTGCAAAATTATGTTTCGGGAGAACATTGACGTCAATTTTCTCAAGTACTTGTTGCCTGGACAATTTCCGAGGCCACATTCGTTTTTATCACACTCAAATTACCTTAAAACATGCATCACTTTCTGAACGTCAGAAACGTCTAGAATCGATCTATGAATTAATTTTTGATATAAAATATTTAAACATAAGAAATATTCATCGTATCTTATGTGTTTTAGGTAGGTGGTAACGTGTCCGGCTTGTGTTTGTTCAATCTCCATGAAATTTTATACGAAGTTTTAGCTTCGAGTGTTCGAAACCTGTCACCCTAATAAATTTTGTTTTATTTTATTCTTTCACATAAGGAATTTTACATTTTCGTGTGTAAAATTATCGGCCGAATTGGAATATCACAACAGATTCAATTGTAAAATGCATCGCTAGGTGGATTATTACAATTTTTCCTAAAGTTACTCCGATACACGAGGGTCCTTTTATTTACATCCATCAGAGATGTAAAATTTAATATATTTTTTTTACAGTGTAGATAAAAATGAAGATTTACGTCTGGAGATGGTACAGTTTATGGAAAGTCAGAAGTGTCCGGGGCTACCAGACTCTTCCTATCTGAAATATACATAAAAATAGAGACACGGGATCAAAATTTGCATAATTTCAAAAAATATTGTTTGCATTTTTAGAGATAAGTAAAATCCAAGTAATTAACATGTTAAATATAACATAAATTGTTAAATTTTATATTATTAAAAATTTAACATTAAACTTTTCATTTAAGAAAAACAGTTTAGTTACATATTTTTAAGCTAATAATACTACATGGTTGGAAAACAAAGATTCTGGATCATTTACCAATAAATAGGATAATAGTATGAGAAGCATATAGGTTTTCCCTTGTCTATCCTCTTGTTGTGATTATTTTCTATTAAGCTGAAAAACTGAGAAGTTTATTTTTAACTTCAAAGTAGATATCATTAGGAAAAATGATAACACTTTTTTTAACTTCAATATTTTAATCATTTTATGAGGACATCTTGAAACCCAAAAGAAGGCCATTCTATGTCAAATATTTGAGACGTACTTAAGTTTAAATTAAGATTATCTATACTGTAGCTATACTTCCGCTATAATTCAGCTATATTTCATCTATACTATTCCAATATAATTAAAGTATAATAGAATTGCTTCATTTTTTATACATTTCTTAAACTAGGTAAACTCAGAGATGATAACTCCAATACTTATGACTAATTCACGTTTATCTAGTTGACATTCTCAGTACCTCCAGAGGTTTTCAATTGGATTAAGTTGGATTTAGTTCCAATGTAGTATAATCCGATTCAAATCACTTGATTGGATTTGACTTTACTTCAAATTCAGATAAATAGCTTTGACAAGATTTTAGTTCACATTGAAAACTGAAGTGAAAAAATCTGCAAGTTACGTTGACAACATAATTCGCTTCAAGTGAGAGTCTGCTATTTTTGCAAATTAAATTTTTTTCTTGTAAAAGATCATATGTGAGACAAGAAGTTTTTTTTTGGGTATGAAATGTTAGTTAAATTTACGGAGGTCGCCCTTCAAGTAGGTGATTCAAAGGTTCCTTTCTCTGACTTGGAAGTGGTTAATGAAGTGGGTGAGTGGGGTTGCAGAATGAGTGAGTGAGGGAGAAAAGAGACTGTGGAGGGGTAAGAAAAGATATAGTAAATATGAGAGAGGGGTGTGTCCATGGCATGTAGCCAACGCCGTAGTGCCGCAGTTCTCTATCTCGTTATGCTGCACCTCTTTTGAACATCGAACATCAGTTCGAATTAGGCACTGATGATTTTAATCAATGCAATCCGTTACTGTATTTTCTTAAAGAACAACCATCCTCACGAATCAGATTACAGCTGAGACTTTAATCGACTTACAATTAAATTGTTCGAATTCAAATGTCAACGAAATGGCGTACCTTTTGCTTCACATCAGTCTAAATTAATAAAAAAACCGGATTTCCAAATCCATAAATATTTCGTTTATAATTTATAAAAATAAATGAAAAAATTCGCAACATATTACAGTCTATTGAAATGTAAAATTTATTCCTAATTTCATTTTGAGATTTGGTTTTTTTTCGATTTTGTTAGAAACACTTGGGAAAATCTCTGGTTGAGAATAAAAATCAGGGAAACTAAAAATCCGACTAAATCATATTTATGCACTCAGAGATCTTTTGTTAGAATAAATGAAAAAAATAAATTAGAATTTAGTATAATATCGTTCCAAAATAGGGAAAACCGAGGTTTTATTTATTTAATTTATTATATTCTAAATACAAAATATTATCAATCTCCATTTGAAGAATTAAGGATATGAAAAAATTATATTCTTTTTATGAGTTTTCGTAAACTAAATTGAATAAGAAAACTAGTGAATATTATAATCTCGATAACGTATTTTAGAAATTTACATTGTCAATATGAAGTTGCCAGAAACCTAAGACGCAAATCAAACTATGAAATCATTATTCTTGATTTTGCATATATCTAGTTTCGTTTGAGAATGCACCTTGATTGTTTCCGCCATTTTCCGATCGAGCCGAAAGGCTATGCTGCACAACATTTTAAAATAAAAATTAACTCTTTCTATTAGTTTTGACGGCTGAAAACCACTATATTTTACATTCTGCAAAACTTTTGCATTTTTTGCTGTGGCTTCTTTATCTTTTATAATAATATTTTTTTCTAACATCTATAAACATTGCAAAGTGAATCTTTAATCCTTCATGTTTTCACTCTTCTTAGTTTTTCCTTCTCTTTTTTTCGAAATTGTCCATATTTTCATTTATGCTTTTATTCAAAACAGTAGAACTTTTGTAAAAAATATCTTCTAGTACGGAAATAAACAATTGTTACACTCGAGTCGCGGTACTGCGAAATTCAGTACTGCGAACGCCCGCTATTGAGGACGTTTTTCCCCTGATAGTGAGAACGACGCTTTAACCCCTTAACCCCCACTACCCATTTCTATATTTGATGATAACTTCAAATGTACAATGTACAATGTAAATAGTCATAAGAGTGGGGTCCCCTTATGTGTTCTCACTATTGAGGGCGGATCTGCGCTGAATGTTCGCAGTACCGCGACTCGAGTGTATTTGGATTTTTTCCTATGTGACAGCATTTGCTATGCGCAATGCCCATTGCAGAGGTGATGCATTTGGGATCTGAAGAATTCAAATTTCTGTTAGGATGAAATATGGATTTGTATTGAGGTTTTCTTACATATGAATTTTATGCTTATACATCAAGAAAAGTTTCAAAAAAAATTCCATTCTTTTTTTTTTTATTTGATTGAAATCTCGGAATAAGAATATGCGTTTATTTTTTATGCTTAAAACATAAAAATTAGTTTCAAAATGTTAAAACTTGTCTAGATTTACCAAAATATCATTTGTCATATAGTTTACTCTCCTAATTTTAATCAGTGGAATTCAACTGGAAATCGGAAACTTGCGCCTATCTATTTAAAACAGGGAACCTTCTCTGTGAATCAAAGCCATATTCACTGGAATTCCAGTAGTTTTTGCTATAATTTCAGTTATTTTTTAATGATTTTTCAATGGAAAAGCTGCTGAATATTTACTAAAAATTTAGTCACATTCTACTGCGAAACCAGTGAAAATGCCTGGATTTTTAGTGAATAAACTAAAACTGAGAAACACTCTTTTTTTGTGCTAATTATTTCTCAGTCAAAATATTCTCCATTAAAAATAAAATTTCCTCGAAAGAAATTAAATTAGTAGAAATCGGATGTTAAAAATGCCTTTAAAATTTAAGTTTCTTTTGGAAAATTTTGAATTTGACAAAGAATCAGTGAGTGATATTTTGAGATTTCAATCAGTAAAGACTCACTGAAATCATGATCGATTTTCACCAATTTCCCAGTGAAACGGCAACTTCAGTTTTAAGTAGTTTTAAATTCAGACTGCAACGTGACTGTTGAGTTTCTATCAAACTAACAGATTGTTTACTCTCCAAATATGAATCTGTGAAAAAATCACTGATTGAAATAGTAGTTAGATACCTCACTGATTAATCAGTGATTTTAGACGTATTCACTAATCAGTTGATTAACACCAGAGTGAATCATGTGAAGCATAACCTCTAAATTTTTATGTTAAGCGTTGTTGTTACTCTTTTACTTAAGTAGCAAGACGAATTCCTTAATGAAATTAATTTTTTAATTTTTGGGTTGTAAGTCTGCTGAATTAACTGCGGGATAAATACCAGGTGTATACATATGAAACCGGTATTTTTTCAAGAAAAAAACACATTTATTTCAAGAGAATGATAACAAATATTTTATTCAAAGTATGCGC
>NC_046663.1:111640356-111650887 GCF_010883055.1 Belonocnema kinseyi
TTGGCCAATTGTTGTTGGTAGCGTTGTTCTGCGAGCTGTTTTTGCGTCTGACCATCGTCTTCATCCAGCAAAGCCTGCAATTCGACATCCTCAAACGATTTCTGTGGTTTGCCGCGGTCAGCGTCTCTCACATCACAATTGCCACTTTTGAACTTGTTAAACCACTCATTAGACTGCGTTCGACCAAGAGCATGCTCTCCGTAAGCTTCGACAAGCATTCGATGAGATTCTATCGCCGATTTACCCAAATGGAAACAGAAAATTAATGCTCCCCGCAAATCGTTGTTTGAAGGCACGTATTTCGACATTTTCAAGAGCGAAAAAAATCACGATGTCATATGAAACTTGAAATGTTTGGTATTGGATATTGTTGACAGATGACAATACGCCAATTAGCACAAATGGTAAGTTCCGACAGTGCCTACAAGTGTGCCTACTGGCCACTAAATGGCAATACCGGTTTCATATGTATACACCTGGTATACTCTAACTCGCATAGGACGTACGTACTTAGGCGGGTTTGTACATGGCAGTTGAATCTTGAAATTAAAGTAATATTTGAAGTTGTTTATCATTTAAAAGCGTTGGAACTTTCACCTTTTTTAATATTTGATCATATTAAAATTGACATGGTGCAGTGCTGCCAACCCTCAAAAGTGGTTATTTCACTGAATAAATAAGTAACCTTTCACTGATTGTCAGTGACCCATTTCTAGCTGTTTGAATCAGTGAATATTGTTTTTGATGTGACAGTATAATAATGATATTCTTTTATAAATTTGTTTATTAATTGCAAAATAAAAAAATAAAATGCCAATAAAGAGTTTTTGTCGCGAAAACGTATATTTTGACACAATAAATTTTAAGCTCGATAGTCCTCGCAATTTAATTGAGTATTTGAACAACAACAAAATAACAGGAAGGTCCGTCAGGAACGGCTTGAATTGAGTCCTAAAAAAATTAGGTGCAGAAAAAGTTAGGCTATCTGTTTCTGTGCCTCAAGGTAAAATATTCCAGTTACTGTGGGTATCTAAATTACTGTGGTACTCATATAATATATACCTTATACTCAGAGTAAAATAATTAGAACATCAAAACCTGTAAGTAATTGATTTAAAGTAAATTGTTACGTTTTTTAATCGTGACTAACAAGCTTGTATTCCAAATAACTTTCGTTTTAAGAATATCGCCTTTAAATCCGTGATAATAGCCCGTGCAGAAATTTTTAAAGGGCGCTAGTGGGGCTCTACGAGTTTCCCTATATATATATATATATATATATATATAGCCGGGCTCTAATAGGGAAAACTAGCCGGAGCCCTATCTAGAACGTAACGCTGAGGCCATGGGGGATCGAATAGATTTTCTATTAGGGTTCCTGTGGGATCAGCCCACCTATACCCCAATTAAAGAAAAGGGCCCCTGCGGGACTTCTACATCGTACTGTCACGCTACTGGCAGCTTGTACATCAGTTCATCGTCAGATGACATCCGAATATCATTCATAATTCCAAAAATTGAAATTTTATTTAAACATTTTGGTTAATTTTAACACCCACTACTGCCTATCTGCTATACTCTATGACAAAAAAGGTAATTAAAAAATAAATATTCATTAATTACGAGTATTTTGACATTAAATATTAATGTTCCTATTTAGAGTAAATACACATATTACATTTTTAAACATTATGTCACAAATTAAATTTCTAACGTTACGGGGTATCGAACACCCACATCTATAATCTATACCTAAATCTATCTCCTAGAAGTCGGGTGTCTTAACCATTGCACTAAATCAGTGAGTTGAAATTCGGCGAACAAGTCAGCCTCATAACCTACAGCGTTATGAATATGTAAACTATACAAACTGTTAACAGGAATATCAACAAAATCATTTTTAGATAAATAAATTTAATCTACTGACATTGTTCTACGTGCAATAATCCTTTTTTTCTATTGTAGACAACTTTAAATTTTCCACAATGACACAAAATATAATTTTTTATGAACATTTATAATTTTTCATAAAGATGGCACTAAGAGTTTTTTTCTTAAAAAGAAAGTTCTTTTTGCGACAGGTGTGTTTGTAATTTTTAGACATTTTAGCACACATGCACCATAATTTTAAGCGTCATTTTTTTTTCGGGAATAGGGAGTTTAATTTACTTATGAAAACATGACTTCTGCATAATGAAACCTTCAAAAACCTTCAAATTAATATGTTAGGTAATATAAGATTTAAGGAGTTCTGTGCTCGGGGCCCCATTAGATACAGATAGATTTACCATGTCTATACAAAGCATAGAATTTTTCACTAGAACCTGACAGGGGACCCGTTAGTTTTTGCTAGACTAGATATTCTGATAGGGGCCCAACCAGTTTTTTCTAGGCTAGACATTCTGAAAGGGACCCTAACCTATCAGAACCCAACTTCAAATAGGGAAAGATGGGGAAATTTCTGCACGGGAGGGACGCAGTTTGAAATAATAAAAACGTTGTTAATAGGAAACCTCTACTTGAGTTATCTTTTTACTTACTAGAAGTTCATACGCGCGCTTCGCGCGCGTTCCACTGACTTACTTGCTATTATTTTATTTGTAAATGAAGTTTAATATAATACCGCGATATTCATTTTTGCTTCAATCATTTTTATTTGTGCGCGGCTCCGCACGGCTACCCTCAAAAGATGCATAATAAATTATTGCGCAACACTTAACATTTTTATGCAAGTTTGGAAAAAACATCTAAAATGTTGGTGCGTACAAATTTTCATAGAAATACATGGTAAATAATCTCGACTCGAGAAGAGTCCAAATGTCAAGCCATTTCGAGCGCCTCTAGTACTTGGATGTGTGACCATCTACGACGTATGACCGGATTGTGTACTCGAATTTTGAAAACCCGGCTAAACTCGGAAGAAGGTTTTCTGCAGTTTTCATCTCATCTGGCCAAATTTTTAGGCAACTGAGAGTAATTCGAATAATTTCCTTTGTAACCGCATTGCCATCAAATTGTACTAAAATTCATACAGACTATAATGAAATTACTAGAAGAAATTAATAAAAAGAAATAATTACTAAAACTAATAAAAATTAAAATTTTTGCCATCATACAGTTTTCATTTCTATTTTAATTCTTATTAAATATATACTGCATACATTTTCTTGTAAAAACTAATTTGTTTAAAATTTTCAAATGACTCAAAATCTAAAAAACAGTCAAGTTCTGAATTTGTTTGTGCAATTTACTTTAATAATAAATAATTACTGTCAGTTTGCAAATTGTCGTAGTAAAAAGTGATTGGAAATACATTCTTTGTTGATTCCGTAAACCAATGAAGCCTATTTTTAAAAAAATGCCTAAACTCTCAATTTGCTCATGAAAGTAGTTTAAACAGTGGCAATTGGCATGGGGGCGCAGCCGGGGTTTCCCGGCTGCGCCCCCTTGGTTAGCGTCCCCTGAGCCATGCCAAGGCGCCCCAAAAAGATTATACTTTTTGAACAAATAATTATATGTTAGATTGCGATGGAGAGAGTGAAAAGAATATTTACTATTTACACTTGTACTCCTATAAGTATTACCAGTAAAGTAAACAGTGTCTTCTAATTTCTTTTCACCCATATTATTTTTATGAAATTCCCTAATGCATGTTTTGGATTCTATTAAAGATAATATTTTCAAAATGAATAATAATTTATTCATATTGAAACAGTAACAGGAAAAGGAATATTCTTTTCATCAACTTCATTACGGAATTTTAAATTCATTTGTTTCCAATGCAATCCACATAATATATTTATTTATTAAAAATATTTGAAACACCTGAATCCATTTGTATGGCCGCCTGCTAATATATTGATTTTTTACATATGTTAACTTTCGATGACGCCTATACATACCTTGCGGGATTTTCCAGATTAACTTATTTAGTTAAAAAGTATGACTTCATTTTCGCTTACAAACATGAAAGGGGGCAACTCATTTAATTTTGTACAAAATATCGACTAATTATCGGCTGTATTTCTACTTATTACTTATTATTACTTATTAGTCGAAATTTTCTCTAAAACAAGAAATTACCTTACATTTCAAGAGTTCAGATCAAAGGATATATTTCATTATTTTGGAAATTGTAAAATATTACAATATTTTGCTATAATTTGCTATAATAATTGTTATTTTATTATAATTTTAACATTTCTGGCAATTTTTATTAATTTTATTATGAATAACTTATTTAAATTAAGGCTTAAATATTCGCGGCAAAAATACTTGAAAACCTGCAGTCTATACGGGTGCGCGACTTTTGGTACTTGCGCTTTGCGCTCGATCATGTATTTACTTCACGCTGCATGCTCGGTCTTTGTACTTCCCAACATTTGTGCACAAACCTTTTAGAATGAATGGCCAAAGCATCAACAAAACTGTAATTTGAAGATTGCGATCTAACTTTTGTTAAAGCTCCTTCGGCTTATCGAACACACTCTCATCACGTACCTTGTGCTTCGCCCTCGATTTTTTCCAAAATGCGAACTTTTCTACATTACGTTCGACACTATTATATCAAATATATATTGAATTTGTTTTTGTATTTCGGCCCGGGATGGCTTCTTCAGTTATTGCAAACTAAAGTACAAATTTTATTTATAATGAATAATTTAATATTTTTGTTCGTTATTTTGCTCTGAATTTTATTCTCAACTTCCCTGAAAAATGTATCGTTTCAATAAATTTATATTATTGCGATTCATTATATGCATGGGTATTAAAACAGAAATATTTTCACTGTCTTGTTTTCATAAATTAAAGAGTTCCCCTTCTATAAATAAACTATTTTGTTATTAAAAAAATTTAATTTTGCATTTGCAATGTTTTTTAAAGATTAAAATGAAGCTTAAAATAAAAACAACGCATTCCATAAAAAATTATTAATAACGAATTTGATGCTCTTTTGTGGGTGAATAAATTTTGTCCATTTATTATTTTCGTAGTTAGTGTCTTTTGCCCCAAAAATTCAATTTTTTTTACTTTTTATGTTGTTTTTTTTTACATATAAAACATCAACTACGCATCCCATTAAAACGTGATTAAACAATATGTACTTTTTTTATTGTACCATTTTCTTAATTAACATTTTTTTGTTACTTGCATAGTTAGACCACGAAATAGAATGATTTATTTTTCATTATTTTTTTGTTTGACCAAAATTCGAATTTTCGATTTTTTTAAATTAAAAAGGTTGTTATCACAGTCTTGGGGGGGGGGGGGAGTATTACATACATCTAATGCGTTTACGTTATACTCCTTAGAAACAGGTTTTCCTTGTTTCCGATTACCATCTTTTAGGATTCGCCCATCAGTATTGGATGCCCAGTCCGCCACTGAGTTAAAATAATAAATCATGAAAATTTAAGTATTATAATTAATCGGAAAGATGTTCTTAGTAGAATTTGTAAAAAAAACTGACCCTTTCCTTTCCTAAATATCCAAATTCTGCATTTTTTATGAAAGTTCTTTAAATAATTAATAATCCTTGCAAACTTACCAAATAACTTAGGAAAGATTCATCGCAAAAATAATCTTAGTTAACTTCGTAAACAAATTGTGTTTATTAATTGAAAAATACCCTTATTCTCAATATGTTTATAGATATTGTTTAAATGTATAATAATTATTATAAATTTACAAGATATAGTGAAAGATGATCATCGAAAGACATTCTTAGTTCATTCCGTAAACAAATTATGCGTCTCACTTCAAAAATATCCAACCTATAAATTTATTGGTACAAATTTTTTAAATAATTAATAATTGTACATTTTCAAAGGATCAGAGAAAAAAAATCATTAAAAAGATATTCTTAGTTAATTATGTTAAAAAATAGAGCCTACTCGTAAAAAAACCAAACTCTTAATTTTGCCATTGAAATTGTTTCAATAATTATTAGTTCCTGTAAATTTACAAAGCAACATTGAAAAGAGTCATCGAATGGACCTTCCTAGTTGATTTCGAAAACAAATTGACGCGTAGGATTAAGGCCAAACTCTTAATTTTTCAATTAAAATTGTTTGAATAATTAATAGTTCTTGTAAATTTGAAAAGCAACACAAAAAAGAGTCATCCGATGGACATTTTTAGTTCATTCCGTAAACAAATTCACCCGTAGAAAAAAGGTTAAACTCTTAATTTTGCAATTGCAATTCTTTAAGTAATTAATAGTTGTTGTAAAGTTACAAAGCAACAAAGAAAGAAGTTATCAGATAGACATTCGTATTTGAGTCCGCAAACACATTGACTCTCAAAAAAAGGGTACTTTCAATTTTTTAATTAAAATTGTTTAAATAATTAACAAATCTTGTAAATTTACAAAGCAGCATAGAAAAGAGTCGTCGGATGAACATTCTAATTTGATTTCGAAAACAAATTGACTCGCAGGAAAAAGGTTAAACTCTTATTTGTAAATTGAAATTCTTTAAACAAATAATAGTTCTTGTAAGCTTGCTAAAGAATATAAAAGAGAGTCATCGGATAGACACTCTTAGTTGACTCTACAAACACACTAACTCTTAAAAATAGGTCACTTTTAGTTTTTTAATTCAAGTTGTTTGAATAAGTAATAGTTTATTTAAATTTGCATAGCAAAATAAAAAACAGTCATCGGATAGACTTTCTTAGTTAGCAAACAAACTGGCTCTTTGAAAAAAGGTCAGTTTTAGTTTCTTAATTAAAATGGTTTAAATAATTAATATTTTGTGTAAATTTGCAAAGCAATATAGAAATGAGTCATCGTACAGACATTCTTAGTTGATTTCGAAAACAAATTGACTCGTAGGATAAAGGCCCAACTTTTAATTTTTCATTAAAAATTATTTTGATAATTAATAGTTCTTGTAAATTTGAAAAGCAGCATAAAAAAGAGTCATTGTATAGACATTCTTAGTCGACTCCGTCAAAAAATTGACTCTTATCAAAACAATTAATACATCTTGTAAAATTTCGAAGCAACATAAAATAGAGTTATCGTAGACAGTCTTACTTGAATCCGTAAAAAATTGACTTGTAGAAAAAGGGGAAACTTCTAATTTTTTAATTGAAATTGGTTAAATAATTGACAGTTCTTGTAAATTTACAAAACAATATAAAAACGAGTCATCGAAAAAACCCTCTCAGTTGGACTCCGCAAACAAACCGGCTCTTTGAAAAACGTCAATTTAAATTTTTTAATTAAAATTGTTTAAATAATTAAAAGTTTGTGTAAATTTGCATAGAAAATAGGAAATAGTCATTGGGTAGACCATCTTAGTTAACTTTGTAAATAAACTTACTTGTAGAAAAAAGGGCAAACTCTTAATTTTTTAATAAAAATTGTTTCAATAATTATTAGTTCTTGTAGATTTACAAAGCAACATAGAAAAGAGTCATTGGATAGACATCCTTAGTCTTAATTTTTAAATTAAAATTCTTTAAATAATTAATATGTCTTGTAAATTTACAAAGCAACATCATAAATTCAACGTATTCTTTAAAAAATAGCCATTTATGAACATTGTTTAAATCATTACAATGTTTGAAGATTAAATAAATGTTAAAAAACAAATGTGAGCTCCAATCGAATTCTGTACGATCGCTAGGAGTGTTTACATCTATAATGTAAACAGATCCCTCGAAAATGCCTTGACGCCTTCTAGACTCTTAGAGCTAACTTTGAATGAAATATAAGTCAAAATTGTACAATTCAAACTCCAGACTCGACTTGTATCCCTAGCATTTACCGCCGCCAAACGGATCACTCGGGAAGCGCACTTCGGTGGAAATGCCTTGGTTTCATAAGGGTGCTTTCATGCCTCTGCAAGCAGGCAGCCTGCATGCAGAAAACCGATAAGAGTGAGAGAGATCGAGAATGGCCCATCTCTTTCACTCTTATGGGTTTTCTTCATACAGGCTGCCTGCTTGCATATGTATTAAAGCACCCAATACGTAGCTCTGTTCTTAACCTAAAAATGATTCTAGATCGCATTTCGTTGCGCATGCGTTGGCTTCATAAAAGATTCCGTTGATCTCGATTCTAAAGAATAGGCGGCGCGTTCAATCCAACCGATAGGTGGAAGAGATAATGTGGCTTCAGAATTGGAGATTATATCCCAACCTCTTTTTTATGATAACATTAAATGTGACCATCCTCTTTTTTATGATAGCATTATATGTGACGTGCGCCGAAGAAAGGGGGCTTACTCTACAAAAATCGAAATAAAGGTTTTTACACCTTGCAATAGTTTTTGAGCTGCTCTTTTTAGCGAAACCATAGAGGGAAAAAATCCGAACGTTATTATTGCTGATAATGAGTTGTTAGGTACCCGAAAAATCGGGCTTTCGCTCGGGAGCTCGAGATTCTGTGAAAAACCTTCCGCCACTCACCACACCATCTACACATCTCTTCTATACCCTGTCCGTGAGCCGCGTCTACGACCAAAGATATTATACGCCTAGATGCGGCACGTATATAGCTCGAGGAACTAATTGTAGACGGCGCTCCCGGCGAAAATTGCCCAATCCCCCCATGCCTCTCAACCCGAAAATCGCACAAACCAACTACTTTGCCCCTGCAATCTTCACCCGTCGAACAAGTCCATCAAATAGCCGATACTAAGTCGGTAAATACTAAATACTTAAAAATATAAAATACAAATCTTATATCGAGAATTTTGATTTATCATTTCCAATTAATGAATCAATTATTTGAGTAAATTTCGCATCAAGAAAATATGTAGGTGCATAAGATTTACTTTTAAATTGAATTAAAATGGAATTGTATTGTAATAAATATTTTTAGCTGACATCTTTTATGGAAAAAATTAGTCATTTTGCAATTAAAATTTACTGCCTATGAATTATATTATTTTGTTGTTTTGATAAAAAGCGGTAGAAATTCTACTATATGAAAATATACGTTTGAAGACATTAAAAGTTTTAATTGATAAACATATTGAGTTGAAATTTAAAATAATTAATTTTTAAAATAAATATGATCGTATAACGTTCTCGCATGTATAATTAGCGATTTGGAGTATTTAGATGCAGAGTTAAATTTTATAGGAATACCGCCTCCCTTACGATTATTAACTTAAGTAACAATAATTCGTAAATTCCTATGTTTGTATAATTAATCATGAATTAAATAAATTATAATGAAACGATAAAATTATATAATAAATATATTTTTTATTTTATTTTTTTATATAATATTTTATAGAAATTTGTGTATCTTACTATGTATGTAAATTCTGTCCCGATTTTTTAAATTGAGAATCCCATAATTTCAAAATTGAATAAATGTATTTTTGAATTTTACTCGAGTGGTTGATCAGAATAAATAAATATTTTGCCTAACATTTCTCAATTTAAACTAAAATGTCAGAAATTATTGAAAAGTTTCAAACACATTTATCTCTTAATTGTTAGTTTGTAATAAAATAATCCGTAAATGAACTATTTGTTGTCGCGGCCACATTCTTATCGGGCGATGAGCCCGTGGCTCGCAAGTTTGAGCGCGCCTGAGGCGCGCGTCTTTTGATTCCCGCGATTCCCGCTCAGATATTATTCTTTACATTTAGAATGCTTGAATGAAACTTTATCAAAAACATCTCTTTAGATCGCAGTATTTATATGCGTGTTCATATTCTGAATTTATTTCTCAAATAAGTATAGTTAATGATTAAATTTCTCAAAGCTCTGTAGGCTTTGAGGTACACAATATTATCGTGACACTCATGCTGAGCACTCGTTTTTTGACAAACAGTTGTAAATTTATATTTTCTGAACCACCTTAAAATAAACTTAAAAAATACAATCCTTTTTTTTATACATTTTTCTCTATCTCGCGTTGTTATGCTAATAACAGGATTTTGGTTTTCATATTATTTTTTATACATGTCTAAAGCAAAATATCCTACAAGTCTTTCAGATTTTTTACGTATCTTGCGTCTTTTAGCGTAATATTGGAATTTTCGATTATCTGCATATATTACTTACGATAAAACAAAATTAGGAGTCCTATTGAAAAGTAGTTTAAAGAAATTGTGTAGAATTTTTCAAAACCTATCATTTCTCTTTGAGACTTTTTGTCGTATTTTGCGTCATTTGGTTCAAAATTTGAATGTTGTGGTGTCAAATTTCGGGCAATTCTACACGGAAAAAAAATTCTTCAGGGGAACGAGTGAATCGAGAATATATTAAACTCAAAGAAAGTGTCCGCCTAGATTAGGTAAAACTTTTAGTTAGAAGAGTTAAACATTTAGTTACTTTATGTAAACTGTTCTCGTGAATCAGTAATTTGGACAAAATTCCTAAGTTGGAGTGTTTATTATTTTCGACAGATTATGTGTAATTTTATTATCTTTAGATTAGAAAAAAAATTTAGTTGTTATAAAAATATTTTAACTTACTGTAGCCAATCTTTGGTCTGGTATCGCGCAAATGAATTTCCCTGAAATCCGTATAATGCATTTGGAGGTCAAGTTTGTTGTTGTTA
>NC_046663.1:111650987-111654892 GCF_010883055.1 Belonocnema kinseyi
CCCCCCCCCCCACTTACCACTGCACCTGTGGGCGCCGCATTCGATAGACGCGACTTTTAGGAGAGAGGGAAGACTCACGAAATCTTCCCTCTCCACTTACCACTGCATTCCCACGGCAGAGATAGGTCGTAGCAAAGATATTATAAGCATAGATGCGGCACGGGAGGTCGGAGTGGGAGAACGATATATATATCTAATTACATTTTTGCATGCCTCGAGGTGCTGCCCTCTTCAACTTTTCGATGTTTCTATGGCAACCGCGTCCTTTGCCTACGTCTACGGGAGGGGTGGGGCCAAGGCGAAAGCCAAACCGAAAGTGTCGGTGATTTTCTGTTTCTCGATTCTCGCGCTTGCCTTCGCCAGCCATATCTATAGCTGACTCGGGGCTGTCCATACACGCCGAAAATATTGAAATTAATAAGGGCCTAAAATTATTATATTTATTATTACGTTAAAATTAATTAATTTCTTTTACGATTTTTTTTAAAGGGACATTTTCGAGATAGTAAATAAATTTAAAAAGTAAATAAATTTAAAATTATTCAGAATTTAGTTAAATGAAAAGGTTAAATTAATTCCTCGTCTCGTTTCTTTTAAAAGAGAAATTTTCGAAATACTATATAAATAAGTTTCAAAAAATTCTTGTCATATTTTAGAATTGTAGCGAAATTTCAAACATTATTTAAAAAAATATAATTTTTACAAAAATAGTGAATTGAAGGTTCGAATACTTCACTGTATAAATTTATCCTACATGCATTTTTAAATCCTAAAATATTTTATTATTTTTTCGCATAATTAAGGTATAACTGAAATAATATTTAAACTTCTCTGTAGTGTCGAATGACAATTTACATTTAATTCCAAGGAAAAATTTAAGGTTTTCACTACTCATTTAATTATTTATCAAAATTATATTAAAATTCTGTATTTTGTTTGTTTTTGTTTCTTGATTATTTGAAACGTATAATCTTTTTCCCTATAATTTGTTTAATTACAAAAACCAGTAAGTAGACTATGCCTTGCACATTAAAATTTAATTTTAGAAGGTTGAGGGCAGTTAATCACTTGCAATTGCTCATCAGAATTCACAACTTCAAAGAAATCCAAAGAGTTTATAAAAATAATTCAAAAAATCGAAGAATCGAAAAAAATTCTAAAGAAATATAAGGCGTATAGGGGTGTATCTTAGCAACTAAGGCTATTACAAAAAAAAATGAAAAAGGAAAGAATTGCAAAGAATTAAAATAATTCAATAATTTTTTGCGAACCGGGAAGTGGCCAGAAATTTGTTTCCTTGATTGAAACGGCCACCTGGATTTCTTAGTATTTAAAAAATTATTATATTCATTGGTGTTTTCCTGTAAAAATAGTTATACTTTTTCGTAATTGTAAAACAATTCCCACCAAGGATTGAAAAAAATTTTGATTTTATTTATTTCTTTAAGTGAATTTTTGTTTGTTTGCAATAACATGTTGCAATTTTCAAGGAAAGTAATTTTTAACATAAAAAACCAAATCGTCAACAAAAAAAGTTCAATGTTAAGCCAAAGAGCTAAATCTTGCAGAAATATGATTTAAAAAACTAGATTTAACAAACATGAAAAAAACACGGAAAAGTTCATTAGCAAACGAATCCTACTTTAATTTTCTACCATATTGTTAAATCATTAATCAAAATATACTAATTTAGAACTTAAAAACTGCATTTTTAATAAAAAGACGATGTAAAAAAAATCAAGATAATTAATTTTCGACCAAAAAGATGAATTTTCAATAAAACAAAAAAATGTTCTAAAAAAGAATTAAATTTTAAACTTATAAAATCTAAATCTCTAACGAAAATGTAAAATTGCCAATTTTCAGATCAAAAATCAATTTTGAACAAAACAAGAAACCCAAAATGTCAAGAAAATTGTTACATGTTAAAAAAAAGATTAATTTTCAACTAAATCGAGAAATTAAATTTTCAACAAAAGATTCAAACCCAAAGATCAAGGGGAATTCAAAAATATGCATCTTTAATGATAAAGTTCAACTTTTAACCAAGTCGTTTTATTTTAAATTAAAGAAGATAAATTGCGAAAAAAATAATTAAATTTTTAAAGAAAGACATGAATTTTCCAGCATTGTATTAATGATCTGTCAAAATAAGACGAGCTTTCAACAAAATATATTAATTTTTAAGAAAATTTTTGAATTTTGAAGCAGGGAGGAGCAATTTTAAACCAGAAAATATTAATTTTTAATAAAAATATCAATTTAAATAAAAAATGAAATGTTTACGTTGTTAGTTAAAAAAATTAATTCTTATTAAAAAAAAAAGATTTTTCAACATAATAGTTATATTTTTAATAAAAGAGTTCAGCCTAAAAATGACTTTTCATCCGTAGAAGATTAATTTTCTAAAAATAGAATAGTTAAACTTTCGACCAAAGAGGTGAATCTAAAACCAAAAGAATAATTTTTTTACAAAGTAGTTCAACTTTTAACCAAGCTTCTGAATTCCTAACGAAACAAGATGACTTTTTTAACAAAATAGTTGCATTTTTTACAGAATAATAAAATTTGCAAACGAATACTAGAATTTTTAACCAAACGAGTTGAATTCTGACCACAAATATAAAAGTCGAGTTTCTACCAAAAAGGATTTAAGCGAAAAAACGAGAAAAGGGGGTTTCTTAAAAACAGACAAAGAACAATTCTTTAAAAGTTAATAATAAGGAAACATACTAAATGTTATCTAAGTTCGTAACTTTTCTTCCACTGCCCCCAACCACTGTTCGAACGATAGTTTTTAGCATAACCCCCTCCCCACCCATTCAAATGGTAATGCAGTTTACTGACGACCCCTTAAAGTTACGATTAAAGTCCAAAAAGAAAGGACGAGTTCGTTAACAGCCATTTTGGATAAAAATACAAATTTTGGGACCATTTTCTTATACTTAAAATTTTTATTTACGGCTATTAATAGTACTCAGAAGGACAAACAATTTATCCTGATGACTTTTTTTATACAAAAAAATTCTCAGTTATAGCATTTTCAAAATTTTTAATATCAATGGAAAATCAAAATTATAAGCCAATCAACGTACAATATGAAAAAAAGTAAAGAAAAACATTGCTTTTTTAAAGCCCTACAAGATTACCATACAAGCTTTTTGGATTTTCTTGTAAAATTGAAAATTCTAATGTTTATTGCACAAAAAATAATGAGATATGAAAAATCCCATTTTGTGGTCAAACTATGCAGGATACGAAAGAAGATGAACCAACAAGAATTGTGATCTCAGAAAAGATCTACAAATTCGTTAATAATCACTTCTTGATAGGAGGCGTACCTTTTGTTTTATTCGCGAAAAATAACATTGAAAATATTAAAAAAAAACGTCGTGAAAAAATGATACAAGTTACGAAAAAAAAATTATTTAACAAAAATTATTTACCCGAAAAAGAGCTCCAAATTTGTTATGAATTATTTTTCGACATAACACGTAGTTTTGGTATTGATCATAAAAATGGTATTAAAAATAAAAATGAAAAATTTGTGGAAAAACAACAAAAGCTACAAAAACAAATTGATAGAAAAAAGTTATTCGCCCAAGAAAGTGATACAAATTTGTATTCATTTATTACATTCTTATTATTTATGATGGAGAAAGTATTACACGTTAAAAAAAATTGAGCTGTGACATGGATATTATTCCCCATTATAGCTAAACATTTAGCTGAAAATGAGCGAAGGAATTTAGAAAGATCCCTGGATCAGCGAAAATAAATATCCTTGACCATTTTCCATATAACAGGGATATCGTATAGTCAAACCCCTAATAAGTATAGCTATAATAGGGATATTAAGAATAGGTGTCTGAAACAATTATCGGAAGAGCGCCGGTGCATTATGG
>NC_046663.1:111654992-111665130 GCF_010883055.1 Belonocnema kinseyi
CAGAAAAACGCTGGTGTTAAATTCGTTTCAGTTCAAATTTCATTGGGCTCCCAATGATCATTTGAGAGAGTTTTCAAGTCTCAAATGTATTCCTCTGAACGTAGGTGCCCAAGTGGACATCTAGGGGAAAGTATCATTTGGAGACTAAATTTTGGCACATGCAGAGTTGTGGAGTTCTGAACCGCGCTGTCAGCCACCTGAATACCTGTAAAAACAACTATTCGCTTTGCGATATTAGCCTAAATAATTGTTACTAAGGAAACTAATTAAAACAATATTTACCTAATTTTCAAATTCCTTTCATTTAATAGGGCGTACCAGTCACTTAGAATAAAATTATAACTTCCTAATGCAACTTCCAAAAGTTAGGTTAGTCATGCTCGTCGACATTTAAACTAAAGCGCGATGTATAGAAAAAGTCATGACCGTCTACAATAAGGTATTTTCACTCCAATCACTAGCTCACTTCACTTCGTTGAATACTGAGGGGAAAACAATTGACCAAATGCATGGGAATCGGTTAATTTTTGCTCTATTTTTCTAATATCTTCGTAGAAAGTAATTTTTCTGTATAAGTGCAATTGAAAAATAGTTTTTCTTTTTTAGAGACTATTTAATGCAATAATAAAAGGATAATAATTTTCATTCATGTGTGCATTAGGGCTGAGCGCTGGTTGTCTAACCTTTGAAGCGCGATTCAAAATTACATTGAAAAACATTTCTTGTAATTTTAATAAATAATTATTAAAATATACAAAAGAATGTATACAAATTATGTAACTTTTGATTTCAGAGAAGAAAAAAATTTATAACACATATTTGATGAATAACAGTTTATTTTCATTGAATTTGAAAGACTGACTAATATTTCTCCAAATATTTGTTAATAGATACATTTTTTAAATATCATATGATATTTCTGCAATATTTAAAACTTATATATAATTATTTTCAATCACTAATTTGGTCTTTGGAATTCACTGAAAATAAACTGTTATTAATATAATATATGTGTTGTATTTTTTGCCTGAAATCAAAGTTACACAATTTGTATATATCCTTGTGGATATTTTAATAATTATTTACTTAAGTTACTAGAATTGTTTTTTAATGTAATTTTGAATCGCGCGCCAAGTGCGGCCAATAAGCGGTCAGCCCTGATGCAAGCGCAGTAGCTCAGGGTGCCAACATTGGCATCATTGGTCAATGAGGTATTTTCACTTCAACCATCAGCTAACTTCACTTTGTTAAAAGCTGAGGGGGAAAATGGATCAAATGCATGGAACAAAACTATATTTCTGTAATATATTTGCAATTAATCATCATTATTATTATTTTATTATTTCATTACATAGTAATTGTAAAATAAAGACTATTTTTTAACTACACTTATATAGAAAAAATTACCTTTTAAGAAGATGTTAGCAAAGCAGGACAAAAATGAACTGAATCCCATACATTTGGTCCCTTATTTTCCACTCAGCAATCTACGGAGTGAAGTTAGCTGTTTATTGAAGTGAAAATACCTAATAGGCTTTTATCTTATCAGTTTGAATATTCCCGCTGCTATATTTGAAACATTGCAATGTTTCACGAAACTCCCAATGTTTCATGAAACTTTTCATCAGACTAAAGTTTCATGCAAATTTACATCCCTACTCATCGCGAAAAACAAATTTCTGTTTTTATTATACAATTGTATTTACCTTATCTTTCATGTATGACACTAGCTACTGCAAGATTAGATATCTAAGATACCTTTAAACTTCCGCAGAAAATCTAGTGGAAATTTGTTCGAACAACCAGGCATCAATTTCGATGCAGACGGTCACGACTTAGTTTGTACATCCCGACTTTGGTGGTTTTAATGTCATATAGTAGGTTTTGACTAACCTTACATTTGGATATTACATCACGCCAAGTACTATTTTTATTCCAAGACTATTTAGTCGCTGGTAAATGGGAGGAAATAAAAAGTTAGGTAATTATTATTATAACTGACCTGCTTATTAACATCCGTTTCACTCAAATAACGACCGACAAAATCATCTTGTCAGGTGACTTACAGTTTGTAGACGACACTTCACGTTGCACTGGATGAGAAAAAACAGTGTCTAAATGATGTTTTTCCCCTAGTTTCTCCTAATGAACCTGTGTGGCTCAAATTTGTTGCAACTCTATTGAACACCGATTTCGGTGTACATTGGAGGATCGGCGATTTTCTGTGTGTGTGTGTGTGTATATATATATATATCACCTGTAGAATATTAGCAAATATTAATGACATTTGCTTTAATTCAGAAATATTTATATCTTTTTATATTAAAATATAGAATTATATCTACATTGAAAATAAGGGGTCGCTTTTTCTTTATAAAAAGAATGGTAATTTTGTGCCTATTAGCAAAGGTTCAATTCAACAAGGGAGAAGATTCTTGGCAGCGCTTTCATGAAGTTCACGGTCGTCTCGCCTGCGGCGTACTGACATTTTATACAGATATTACTTTTCCATTGTACAAATTAGTATCGTAATCTTGGCTCAGTATCTACGGAGGAGCCATTAATTTCGATGTATGCAAAGTGAGGGTCTAGCTTGACATTCAAAAACTCTTTGAAAACAGATTTAGAAATATTATTCAAAATTTTTTCATGTAAAAGGTTCTTCGAATATATATTTATTTATTTGAAACTTATTTTGTATAAGATGGATATTTTTCTTTAGGATCAACTTTTTCCAAGTAAATTAAGATATGGATTTTATCAAAATTTAGAAAAACTTGAGCACTAAAATTTCAAAAGAGCATCAAATTCTTTACGAAAACCCGTTTTTTACATATGAAAATTTAATTATTTTAATTTCTTAGATTTTATTTATTTCTCAAATCCAACAGTTCGCAGATATTTTGAGATATTAAAGAATTTATATTTATAACTTTTTGGAATTGTCTGTAATATTTACTTTGATTTAGAATTTGTTAATATTTTATTACATGCAGCCAAACGCTATTGTTGTTTAGTCTAGCGTAAAAAATCTAGCTGTTTGCAAATACATTTCATTCCATGATGACATTTTGTAAATGAACCGAGAAAGAAAGTTATACTGAAAGATAGCGAGGATAAATCCAAGTAGTCACAAAAGTAAAAAGACGCTGCTCTTAAATATTAATTTCGTGAAATTTTTACTCGTTGCTCAGTAAGTAATTTTATTCTATTGGTAAAAAATCAGCAACATATAGAAAGAAGATGATTATTGAAATTAATCAGGGACACCAGTCACATATTATTTTTCAGTAGTTAAATTTAATTGGTTAATTCAGCTACAAGTTTTCGGAATATTCATTAACTATAGACATTTGTGCGAAAGATTAATTAAAATAAATGAAACTAGCCACTGACTAAATCGGTGATGTTTATTTCTCTGATTGATTTAATGATTTTACCCTGATTCCGAAAAACCCGCTAGGGTCTATTTTAATCAGTGAATAATTATTTATCGGAGAAAAAATACTATTTTAAAACAAGAATTAATGTTAATTTTTTTGTTTTGTTCATAATATCTCGTGGAAATCGGTTAAATCCTTTAATATCCGTGAAATATTTAACATTCTGTATAAATATCTTATAATTTTATAAAACTCGTGGAAATCCCTCAAAGTCTCTAAAACTCAGTTCAAATTCTTGAGATTCTATGTAATAACAGGAAATATTACGAGATTCATTGAAATCTTTAAAATCCATTTAAGCATTTTTAAATCAATTTAAATCTTTTAAAATCGCAAATAAATGATTTTTAGAACTTACAAATGTCGCTGTTGAAACGTTGAAAACGTTTCACTTAGCTTGTCAAGGAGATTTTTTTTCGTGTCATGATGCCTTTACATCGAATCAGTTTTCATAATTTAAGCAAACAATTCTGTAATACATTCTAATTTCTCGTGTATAATTTGGACTGTTTTTAAATCCTTTTAATCCCTTTATACTTCTGTGAAATCACTGAAACCTATTTAAATTCTTTAAACTCTTCTTTGAAATTCACCGCAAGATCCTCTGAACTTCAGTTCCTTTGTATAGTATTTGTTTAGTATTTCTTTGAAATCCCTTAAAAACTCTTGAAATCTGTGGAAAACTGGAGATCTTTACAATATATTTAAATCTTGATGACAGTCCAAATAATTTATATATTGTCGATATATTGATTAAAAAATATAAAATATTAATGCAAGTTTCCATTATGGTAAAGATAAAAGCATCTTTTAAAAGAAATGCAGTTATAAAAATTGTTTAAGGTTGCAAACATAAAAATAAGTATAATATTCTTTTTCCGCCAAGTACTTTTTAAATATAATCAATGAAATTTAATAAATAATCATAAACCGTTTCAAAATTCTTATCATTAAAAATCTAATAGAAATGATTGAAAATTCACTGGAATTCGCAACATTTTTCACTGATCCCAAAGTAAAAAAAAATTGGAATTTCCAGTACCCGCCCCCGGTTGTTTTTGACTAAGTAAATCAATTCTATACGACTAAATTTAAGTGAAATTCTTCTAAATAATACGAGATTTCTATTCCTAATTTATTAGAATGACTTCTTAATTAAAACGAAATCATTCAATTGATGAGGAATTTTAAAGTAAAACGGAGGAATGTTGTCAAATACTGCGGTCAAGAGTTGAAGAGTGACTAATGAAAATGTCATGACCATCGTTTATCATTCTTTTTGCAATTGAGGACGAACTTACGTCAGAGGGTCTATTTTAAAATCTTTAGATCGTCGACTCGCGTTTCAAGTGACTGAGAATTCAGAGTGTAAATGACACTTGAAGGAGAATAGGGTAGGATTTTAGTTAATGCATAGCAGGCTTTTGCATGTTTATCAGGTAGCTAGGTTGCTAGGTATTGCGTGGATAGTGGTTCAATGAGACGCTGCGCTACTTTGAGTAGGCCACAGATAGCTTGGGGTAGTAAGAATAGGTCGGTGAAAGAGTGGTCTTCAAACTGAGAGGTCAGCAGTCACGAGGGGCTCTAGACTTTTCACGAGGGACTGAATTAGTGATGGATTGAAAAGCCCACTTATGTAAGTACATACAGTACACGTCGTTAAGAGATTTTCGCTTACTGATGCTTTTCACATTATGCCGAGCTCACTAATTTTTTTTGGTTTTTTCATGTTGGTGCCATGGTGAGCTTCGATTGAATTTATCTGACAGGTTCGATTACTAAATATCTGCCAATTAAGTGTTATAAAGGGACATTTCTGAATTCATATTCATCAAAATTAAAATATTTCATTGAGGCGTTTTCTAAGTTTTTTTTGTTTTGTTTTTTGTTGACTAATTTTTATTTATTTTTAATCCATAAGTTTTTTACTTGAAGAAAAAAGAATTAAATACATATATTAATAATAACATCAAACAAATTTAATAATACAAAAACTCTAGATAAGCAATTAATTCGTAACATATATTCATTTTTTTTTAAGGTAACAAATCTATTTTATAACGTTCTGTATACATTTCGTTTAAACTAAACATGGCGTGAGTTAAACTTGCGCATTGCGCGCAATAATTGTCTTCCATAAAATGGATGATTCTTATCAACTTTGTACTTGTTCCAGATCTTCTCAAAATTACAATGAGCTGCTTCTATTGCTTGTTCTCCATAGAAACCCAAACCACGTTTCATTTTTGTACAAAATTCTTCGATCTGAAAAAAAACAATATGGAATTTTGGAGTTATTGAAATATTTAAATCTAAGTAGCTGCTTTTAAATGTATTTATATATTTTACAAAGTCTGGATCTAAGTTAGATATAAAACAAGTTTTAACAACTTGGTTAAAATTTGTTAAATCTACAACATACTTCAAACAGCCTATAATTAATATATGTAACACATGTATCTGCATATGTAAATATTTTACGCACTATTGCTTTAATATAAACTCAGTGTTTTTCTCTGTCTCTTTTTTCACCCCTACTCTAATTGAAAAATGTATGTGCAAATTACAATAGCAGTAAAACATTTAATAAGTATAATATTGCTATAATATCTAAAAAGAAAAACTTATTTTATCTAAGAAAATGAATTGTTTATTTATAATTTTTGTACTCTTTAATTTATTTTATGTTTTTATTAATATATGTATTTAATTTTTTGTGAAAAAAATGTAAAAAAACTTATTGATTAAAAATAAATAAAAATTATAGTTAACAAAAAAACGAAAAAATGACTTTAAAAAACGGCTTAAAAACTTATAATTCCGTACCAGCATCTGTTCGTATCTTAGCTTATCCAGAAAAAAGAACTATAAAAATATGTTATGTATTTGCCCCATAATTTGACTATTACGGAGCGTAGAAAAATATTGAAATTGAGAACCTTAGGAAAAATTTGCTTCCTATTTTTAATAAATGCATTCCATTTTGTAATTTTAGTACACAGTAAAAAAGGATCTGTCCATTCTGTTTAATTTGATCTCATTTTTTAGTTCATTATCAGACTAAACAAAATGGCCGCCAATTCTTAGCGCTGGTGTCATAACGACATAAACTAAAAATGGTATCTAACTGCACGCAAGTGACAACTACACTTAACAGGTAATATTTTGTAATATCAGATTTCGTTATTTTTTAAATTTTCAAGTACACTGCACTATCAGAAACCATAAGAAGCTCGAATATGAGCTTAGGTTTTGTAAGAACGTCAGCCATCTTGGTTTGACATCATACATGATCCCGAATCAGATCATTATGATCTCAAAAGTCGATCATTCACTTCGGCCGATCAAAATGCTCTTCAAGTTGGTATCATTTTTGTTGCATGTCAAAATGATATTGATTTCGGTATTATTTTGAACACTTTTATTTTACTGTGTAAGAAGAGAAGAATTCGAAAAAATGCAGAATCTGAATTTCCATCAATACGTGAATTTTCCTCCGTCGAAAGTTCCGGGAAGGAGTAGAAAAATGAAGCAAAATCTATTCTTTTTAATGGAATTATAAAATTTTTATGGAAGCGTATTGAGAGGAATTAAAAAATGAAGGAATGCAAAAAATAGAATAGAACGACAGAAAATAATGTCACTTTAAAGACGAAAAACCCAGTGCTTTTAATCGATCAGTTACAAATATAAAATACAATGAGACACTTCAATAGCCCTCCCTTCTATAGCTTTTCCGAGAATTGAAGCCACGCCGTAGGTAGGTATAACAGGAACTGCGCGGGGGCTGCGGAGTCTGCGATTGTCACTCAGGCGAGCAATCTTGCGTGAACAAAAAAAGCAGAGCGGGCGACAATGAGTTGGTTCACACTCACCGTCAGCCCCAAAATCGGGGCTATAAAAGAGTTTCACTATAATAATATTAATAGAAATAATTCCTAGCCTAGTCAAAGAATATTTTTATAACTCTGTTTAAGCAAAAAGTAATTATGTTTAGATTACATAACATTATTCAATGAATTTATTATTATTTATTATATTATTAAATCTATCATTTGTTCAAAGAATATAAAATATTATAATGAAAATGACTCCACCGTTTTGACAGCCAAAAAATTGAAATTTCCAAACTCATATTCCACAAAAACGAATAGAAACTACGCATATGCATATATTTTGTCGACAGATTAGATGGAATTAAAATAATCGATTTAAATCTAAACATATTAATTTTTCTCTATTCTTTTCTTCTTACCGGGTTGTCAAACTAAACAAAATGGCTGCCAATTCTTGGCGCCGATGTCATAAAGAGATAACCTAAAAATTGTATCAACTGCACGTAAGTGACAACTACACATAACAGTTGATATTTTCTAATTTCAGATTTCGTTATTTTTTCAACTTTTCAAGTACACTACACGATCAGAAACCATAAAAAGCTTGAATATGAGCTAAAGTACTCTAAGATCGTCAGCCATCTTGGTTTGATTTCACACATGATCCCGAATCAGGTCATTATGATCTCAAAAGTCGGTCATTCACACCGGCCGATCAAAATGCTTTTGAGTTCGGTATCATTTTTGTTGCATATCAAATTAATATTGATTTCGTTATCATTTTGAACACTTTTTTTACTGTGTATACTTACGTATACTAAATTTCTTGAATAAAGTTATATGTATACTAAATTTATAAAGTGTGTAGTAAATTTCTTTTACGCATATTAATTTTATAGTTTCATGCTCAAGTTTGCGGGTATCTGCGAAGCTATCTGTGGTATTTCATGGATATTTTGGATCAGCCGATAATTTTGGATAAATCCAATTCCGAATATCCAACGAGGCACATCACAAGTTTCGGCTTGATTCTTTCAATTTCTGGATAAACCGAAAGAGAAGAAAAAATATATATTCGAGATACTGGTTCACGATCAAGAAGAGAAAGGTGCTTTTGCTCGTAAACGAGACTTAAACTAAAGAAACGAGATTCAAAAACAAAACCATTATAATTTACAGTTAATCCAGAACGAAAACGAGCATCCAATTTTCCAATAGCCTTTACTTCTTATACGCACATTTATATCCTTTCGGACGCAGTTCATAAAAAAGATTTAATTTTAATCCTACAAGAAAAGCAATTAATACAAATTTTTACTTGTATTAATTGCGTTTTAGATATGGCTCATTTTTTGAAGCTTAAAGAAAAGAAAACGTGTTTTTTCTTGACAGTGCTTAGGAGTTGCGTCTACCCCCAGAATTTTTCCATAAGGGGCCATCCACAACTTGAGTAAAAATGTTTCGACTTGAGTTCGACTTGAGTTCGACTTGGTTATGTCTTGACTTCGTCTTACTTTTATGGCCACGACAGGTAAAACGGCGTTTACTTGTCTTAAGTCGAACCTTGTCTTGGCTACGACGACGTTTACTTGTCTCAAGACGAGCCTTGTCTTGATTGAGATTATCGAACCGTTTTCGGCTAGTAAATGAGAATGAAATTTATGAATGAAAAATTTATAATTATTAAATTAGTTATTTTTAATTAAAAACATCAGAATCTGTGGGTCTGAACAAGTACAACCCTTAAAAGTTTTCTTCAACAAAATAAAAATTGAAACTTTCTAGAAGGATCTCCTAAGCGGTTAGAAATACGTAAAAACAAACATTTTTGGTATAATTTTCAAACAAATATAATACAAATGAAAATCCGTATATGATTTGATTCATTACATATATTGTATACAAATATACAAGATTGTTTAATCTTTTAATAATCTTTTAATCTCCAAGACATAAATTGAGGCCTGTCTCCGTCTCAAAACTGAGACATGTTCAAATCGAACTTTTCTACTTTAGCATTTTATGATTGGGGCAATTCAAGACAAACTCAAGTCGAAGCATTTTTACTCAGGAAAATACGTGATATATTTTTCAGGCGGTGCAGCCGAGTTGCGAGCCGCGGTCAATTTTCCTGAAGACGAAAATCGGAGTTTGCGGCCAGCGGTCGATTCAAGAGACCCGTACCCTTACAGTCCTCCTTACCCCCTCTACTCTAAACTTTCCGCTTTAACTTTTAATGCTTTTATGCGACTGTAATTCTTTCTTCACACTTTTTCCAAGCTTAGGACTGGCAGCTTTTACTATATAAGTAGATTTATTATGCTGGCGTGTTTAAAAAATGTTGGGAAATATGCATGGTCAGTGATAATTATAAAAAAGTGATAATTACAGTACTAATATTAATATACTATATAATAAAATATGAATTATTAAGCTACAAAAGGCTGTCGTTGATTCTATAAATACTTTACTACAAAAATAAATAAATAATTAAGCTAGTGAAAGCCGTCTTCAAGTAAATTAAATTCTAAAAAAGCTGCATATTTTCCCATATATCAGGTATTTATTTTACTTTCAGCTAAGACCTAGACTGGTAAAAATGTACGTGAAACTTTACGGACGATTTTGAAATCTACTTAACGAACCGCTTTGCAATAATAACATATCATCTTTTGAAAATTCTTTTTTTTCTAAAATCTGTTTCCTCCTCTTTCCAATACTTCGTATTTTTGTGTAGACATCTATTTTCATAGAATCATTTACTAGGGACGGGAAGATAGATGATGAATTAGATAGACGAATAAATGAAGGTAAGAAGGTTATTGGTAGAGCAGGTCCCCTTATCAGAAGTAAAAATAT
>NC_046663.1:111665230-111667683 GCF_010883055.1 Belonocnema kinseyi
GTTAGAATGTGTGAATGGGACCCTACTTAGAAGAGACATAAGAAGTCACAGAAACACGAGAGCCTGCATGAAAAAATGCATGGACATAAAAGAAGCTAGAGACAGGACAGGAAAGTATCGCGGAAAATAGTTAAAAAAAGAGTGTCAGTAGAGTGAACGACGCCTGAAACAAAGACCTTGGCTATTAATGGACCCAAGTGGGAAACCTTACATAACGGCTTCGTGAGGTTCTTCGCTTGGGGTGATTGCTAGAGAGATTGATCAGCAACCTGGGTCGGAGCAGTGTTGCGGAACGAACGTGTTATTTACATAAATAGCACGAGAATTCTGGATCAATCTGAAAAATCTCTATCCCATCCACACACTACTCCTTTCCCCTGCCGAGTGAGTCACGCCTACCCCGAAAGGGAAATGGCTTAATGGTGTAATAATAATAAAATTCAACTATTTTGTTCGAAAATGTCTGTAATTTGTTAAAACTACGTATTTCGGGTAAAATATTATTCTTGTTGGTGGCTTATTTACCTTTTTAGTTGAAAATGCAACTAGTAGAATACAAATTTCATGAAAAATTTGAAATTTCGTGTAAAATTTATGTTTTTTTCAAACTATTCTTTTCTGGCAGAATTTTTTTAGCTTAAACATTTTTTAATTTCGTTGTTATTTTTTTCAAAACTTGAACGAATTAGGGCAAGACGTTAGAAAATAAACTTATATTTTAAAGATTTTTTAATTCATTTGAATGTTTATCGTAAAACTTTTTTTACAGTGAAAAGCTTACAACATGTCGGATATGGTACTAACTGTAAAACCATTTCAGTTGGTTAATTTCATTCGTGCTGGTAGACGTCCGTTAACACGATCTGTCGACATCACGTTATTTCATTGGATTCGATTTAATAATGAAAAAAGAATTTTGTCACAAAGTACTTGCCTGAACCGTATACCGATGAAAGAAACTATTATTTTTATAATCTAATACGAAGGAAGGCGAATGCACCGGAAGATTGGCCAGAAGATCCCATTTCAGATCGCTGGACATGCAGGTTAGTTTTAAAGAATTTTAATAATATCTATTTTATAACAAATTGAAACATTATAAAAAATATATAATTCGAGTTTTGTTTGGTTAGGAATTGTTGATGTATTCACTGAAAATGTAACTGTTTCATTTTTTTATTGAAAATTGATGTTTTAAATTGAAAACTTATCATTTCTGATTAAAAAGTGTTCTTGGTTAAAAATGTTACCATTTTTGGTTAAGAATGCAACTGCTTCATTGAAAATTAATCTGTGTTGGTACCGGGTTGAACTATTCTGTTAAAAATTCGCCTTTTTTGTTGAATTGAACTGTTTATGATTTAAAAGTAAATCATTTTTCGTTGAAATATTAACATTTCTTTACTAGCTATTACGCGTTCTTGTGTTTTTCTCGTTAAAAATGAATTGTTTTACATAAACCTCAGCTATTTCGTTTTTGGTTGAAAATTTTTCCTTCATAAATTAAAAACTAAACTATTTCCTACAAAATTCATGTATTGTATAAAAAAAAATCGACTTTTTGATTGGAACCTAACTGGTTGAAAATGCCTTTTCCTTCGTTTTGAAAATTGCTTGTTTCTTTTACTGGAAATTTAAAGATTCCATTTATAGTAAAAAACTTTGGTACAAAATTAATCATCTTGTTTGGAAGTTTATCTTTTTTTATTACAAAAATTAAGCTGCTTGAGAAAAAATGTAACTATTGTGTCGAAAATTAATTATTTTATTGAGAATGACTTTTTTGAAGAGGTTTGGGAATAACTTTTTTTTCACTGCAAATGGAACTGTTCCCTTTTATATTGCAAATTGATGTTTGAAATAAAAAATTTACCTTTTGTAGTTCGAAATTCATGTCTTATTGAAAATATGCCTGCTTTTGTACAAAATGAGTGTTCTTGATAGAAAATTGATCCATTTTGGTTAAAAATGAAACTGCTTTTTTCAATTTTAACCTTTTTCAGTTGTCTATTCCACTATGTTATCGAAAATTCTTCTTTTTTGGTTAGATTCAACTGTTTGCCATTGAAATTAAATCCTTTTTTCTTGAAGTATCAACTACTTATCTATCTATTATCAACTATGAAATATTTATTTATTAAATTTGTTTTAAATCAACTACTTGTGTACAAAATTAAAGTGGTAAAAGGTTAAACTATCCAAAATTTATAATTATTTTGTTGAAATCTCTTGTTAAAATTTGTACTATTTGCTAGAAAATTCATGTATTCTGTAAAAAAATCGACTTTTTGATTGGAACCTAACTGGTTGAAAATTTCTTTTTCTTCGTTTTTGAAAATTACTTTTTTTTCAGTGGAAATTTAACGAATGCATTTATAGTGAAAAACTTATATTTTCTGGTTGAAAATATATAAATATATAAAATATATAAATATACTGTTTATTATTTAATA
>NC_046663.1:111667783-111671115 GCF_010883055.1 Belonocnema kinseyi
CACTACTCCTTTCCCCTGCCGAGTGAGTCACGCCTACCCCGAAAGGGAAATGGCTTAATGGTATAATAATAATAATAATAATAATAATAATAATAATAATAAGATTGCCTTCTTCTTTCGTAATTTCTGCATTCAATTTTTTAATTTCATTTCCCAAACTGCCAGTGGCAAGTCCAGCTTCTTGTTTGTGGATAGTAGTTAGTAGATCGACAGCGATCTTCTTACTTGTCTCGTCTTGGACTGGACTGTCTTCAATACAGAATAATTCGCGATGTCAAAAAGTATTTCTGTTGTGCATGTTGTATAGGAAGTTATTTTTAATATTTGAAGAGAAATGCAAATCGCTCATTATTATTAACCATCAAAAATTATTCACGGTCACAGATCAGAAAACAAATTTATCTCACTATAGTTTTTATTTCGAAATAAATTTGTACCTGTATTCTCAATTTGAACTAACGTCTGCGTCAGCATTAGAAGGAATAGAATTCTCGTGGAAGAAAGTATCAGTGTTCGATAGTGTTTGTTTATGTGGAAGAATAAAGATTGATTTATCGACTAGTTTTAAAAATAAATGGAAGATTCTACTATAGCGCCGAATTGAAAAGAAATTATTCGATTTTCAATTTTAAATATATGAAATTTTGAATTATGTATTGTGCACGATTAGATGCGAATTATTTCCATAATATCGAGCACACGTTATCGACGTAACATGAAAAAAATATGTCCAATATGTAACTTACTTTGAAGAAATTCACAATACTAACGGCTTTCTTGCTTGTTTTGTTCATCCTTCAACGTTCGCAATAGCGCTTTTGCTGCCTCTTCATTTTCTTTCGACGATTTTTTTTAACGTCGACTACCTTTTTCCACTCGATATTGAAATCACTCTGAGCTTTGTCTTTTGAAATTTGAGGATGGCAGGGTTTGTACTCAGAGAAACCTGCTAAATGCAAATCCCCTAATCGCGAAGACATGTTGATTGCATTGAAAATGTATCCTGTCGAAGATGAAATATATCATACAAAATCACACTATTGTTTATAGTAATACCCAAACGTAAATATAAATATAAAACTTCTATAATTCAGAATGAATGTATCCAATAAAAAACCCTTTGACATTAATCTCACGCGAGGGGCTATTCACTCGAAAAAATAGTGCTGGGGTGATTTCAAAATTATACAGTATTTTTGTTATTGCATTTCGATATAGATATACCTTTTGTACATGAAGGTGCTTGACTGATTTCACGATTGAGCAACCCCTCGATCTCACGTCCATCCGGTACGAAAGTCAGCGACTAACTGATTTCTTACATTAAAAATACAACAATATAAAAAATACTATGTCAACCAAAACATTGACGTACACTTTTCCACATGCGAAACATCAAAGCACGCTCAGACCGGTAAAGAAGCAAAGAGCGAGAGAAAGAGAGGCTATCATGTAGCTCATGCTTTCTTCGAATTGTTTACTTTTGTGTTGTGGAAGATTAGACGCATAGATCGTTTTACATGCCGAATTTTATAAATGAGTTCTACTTTTCTTGTGTCACTTAATATGATTCCGAATGATTTTCTTGACGTCAAAATATTTTACGAATATCCCAATCGTTTTCGAAGCAGTATGTTTTTTTACGTTACGTAACAAATAATTTACTATCCCCCTCCCCCCATGCAACAAGTGCATAACAGTTTACCCAGACCCCTCCTCCCATCCATAACCCGTTACGTAATTTATGGACGCTCTCCAAGAATGTTTCCTCGTAATTGTCGTATTTTCTGCATTCTGTGTGAGTTTAAACCTCATTTTATGCATGTGATAGTTTAAGCAGATGGGCCCTGTGAGCATGCTTACCACTATCCTTAGGTCTTTCTTGGGTAATCTCAGGTTTTCCCTGACTCTGTCCATCTAGTACGCATAGCCCTGGTATTGTTAATGCTAGTCCCAGTACACTGAGAAAAAGATCTGTTTGTAACAAATACATTATGTTGGAATTAAACATATTCTTTCTTTGCCATATAGTCAAACATACATATGTTTGATTATAACAAATTTTTTGGTTGATAATATATTTTTGATTTAAATATATAGTGTGTTTCAATGAAATAAAACTCTTGCTTAAGTTAAACATTTTTTATGTTAAATTAATTGCAGATTTTGTTCGATTTGAATACATTTTCATTTGGATTTAAAAAAGGAAATTGTTTTTAATAACCCATGTTTTCGCTATGTTAACAGTAATAGCTGTCGGTTAGAAGACATTCTAAAAATCTTAAAGCTCGAAGTAAAGCCTTTAATCTTTTTAAAAGGGTGAAGAATGTGGCAAGAAAATAACCACACGAATCCGCCACGTTTTCTAAATAAAATGGTGTTTCTAAAATTTGCGTAAAAAAATTTTGTTCCGAGCTATTTAGCAAAATACAAGTAAAAATGCTGTCGCGAGGCCCATTGTCGAGACACCTTAACTTTCACATGACCCTAGAGCTAAGAAAATGTTGGAAAAAATTTGAAAAAATTCTGGAGTGTCGTACAACATGTTTATAGAATCCAGTAGAGACCTTAAGATTTAAAAATATTAAAAAATGTCAGTTTTGCAAGCATTTTTGTTGAATGTTTTTATTTAGGAATTGAATGGAGCTATCGGGCTGTTTAATGGCTTAAAATGTGTAGCGATGTACCCTGATTCCTATTTTGTCCACAAAACTGAATAAAAATTATATTTTCGCAATTAAATTCGCTCAGTATAATTCAGAGTTTAATGAGACGAAGCGCCCCATTGAGGCGAGGAGCAGAAAAAAGTGTAGAAAAAAAAGGTGTCATATTTCCCAGCGGCAGGCAGACATTTTCTACGGGTTTTCCACAGCTGCTGCTCGCTCAGCAGGGCCATCTCAAAGCTTTAAGGTGGGCTGCGCCCTTCTCTCCTGATATAAAATGTTAATATTATAATACAGTATTAAGCTTGCACACGAATTATCTTGTATTTTATTTATTTAATATAGTACACTTGTTTCGGTATTATAATATAATTTGGTAATTATTAGGCTGTTAATTCGCTACTCATTAAAGTCATTAAAGTTATAAGAGTTAAATTAAAATGCTAAAAAGCTCAATTTTCAATATATTCTAAGTTTTTCGATTTTTTCAAAAATCATTTTATAGTTTTTCTTTCAACACTTAAGAGAACAAATGCTGCGATTTTCATTAAAATTTCTAACAATAGCTTACATTCTATAGATGACTTGACATGGAATTGCTCATATAAACAATTTTTTCTCGCATTTCAGCAGCGAAGTAACAGCCTAATAATTACAAAATGATATTTT
>NC_046663.1:111671215-111683566 GCF_010883055.1 Belonocnema kinseyi
AGAAAAGTGATTTTGGATCCGAAAGATTAATTTTATGCCAAAAAAGATTAATCTTGAATGAAATACTCAAATTTGAATAAACATATCCTTAAGTAGTTGCAACTTTAATTTTGGAGCAATGAAGTTATTCTTAAATGATTATAATCTTGATTTTTGCACAGGGAAGTTCTTAAAATATTATAATTTAGAGTTGAGAAGAAGTTATGCAAATATTATTCATTTTCCACCTCATTTAAATATAAAAAATTAATAATAATAGCACTTACCGTTTTATATTTGCACTGGAACTCAAGCGGTTATTCCACTACTGCACTTGGGTCAGGTCAAGAATGAGAAATAAATGCCGTACGCACTTCAGATTTTCAAATTATTGGCATCTTGCAACCTCTCCCTATGATTTAAAGGGTTCAGTTCAGAGATTTGGGATGAAAAAAAAACCCAGATTCAGGGCCGTCTTAAGATATTTTTAGGCCTGTGTTTATCCTTCTCAACTACCCTTTTTTTCTTATGAATTAATAGTACTCTTACATTTTCTTAATTTTAACAGAAAAAATACTGTAAAACTATGTAAACGCATATGCTAATTAGAGTCGAAAAACACTAAGTTTCAGCATCTCCTGTGGATTGGGGAGAGATTGGTGGATTTTTGCACCATCTTTAACTCAGCACTGGGCGCGTCAGTAGTAAATAACAATGCCAGAAATAATCCGCTACTTTAAAATAATAATTGATTAACATTATACCATTTTTAAAAATTACACTCACGCTCATTAGTTTAAAAAATTATTTTAATAAGTTTTCAATTATAAATCAGCAATATTCCTACCATATTTCCTGTAATATTGCTGATATTGAAGGAAATGTTGTAGAAACATTGAGGAAATATGCGGTGTTACTAGGGTAATACAGGTAGTGCTACTACCGAGAGAAATAGAAACATAAGTATACTGAGAATTTTAATAAGGCTCTAATGAACAAAATAATTTTTCTCAGCCTTAATCTGTCTGGTAACATTGTTCTAAAAAATATACAAGTTTTTATTATTAAAAATTACGTTTCTTTCTTCGTAGACGAAGAAATTCATTATAACATAATATTCTTATCTGAAATGACTATTTAAATGTACTTATATTCTACTTCGAAGTGGTATAATGACTAAAGATTTTGAACGATTGCCATAATTTTGTATGATTTCCTTATTCTCCAACATAATTCGAAAATTTCTGGCAGTGGGCAAATTCCTGAAACGTTATGTTTATTTATTCCCGCAGTCATTGGGAGAATTACAATCAATAATTAAAATACTGCCTCTGATTCGGGAATTTTCTACAAACATTGGAGAAATATTACTCCCATTTTAACAGAAAAATTACCTAAAATTATATTATGTTTCTAAAATTTCGTAAAATCGTACAGGTTATGTTTACAATTCCACAATTCACATGGTTTTTAAAATGCACGTCCTATATATGTCTACAAACAATTAGTGCACATAGTATTTTTACTTTTAATTTTATAACCTTAGAACATATAAATATGTTCGGGCGTGCAACCAACATCAATATGTATAATAAATATTCATTTGTCAAATTTTTGAGATTTTTGTTTGTACTTTTATTGTTTAATTAAGACTAGATACTTTAATAAAGACTTTTAAAATTATGTTATTTCCCACTTACGAACGAGATAATGCACTTTGATTTTCTTTTTATTAATTCATAAAAAGCAAAATTATTAAATGTAATTCATTCTCACCGAAAAAAAATGTATATTAGGAAATTTTCAATGTTGTGTCTTGAGTCACGTTAAAATTACTCCATGCATCTTTAAATACACTGAAATTCCACAAAACATTATTTGAAAATATTTTATATAAAATATACTATTCTTTATTTACACTTTACACGTTTTGTCGATGTGCAATAGCACGGCGTTTCCGAACTCGCAGTGAACTGCTTTTCACTTTAGGCATCTTAAAACAATAATTTGATTGCTCAAAAATATACCGAATGCACCTGGTATTAATATCTATGACTACTGTTTAAACCAATTACACAGCTATTCTCAGTTTCATTGAACACCTACTCGGTGGCATAGCGATAGAAAACCTGGCCAGTCGGGTCCGTTGCACCCGAATTGAGCCAGCGGTCAGTGTTTGACCTGAGCATCGGAGGGCCCCATTTATTTCGAACCCGAATTGAGCCAAAACGAATCTCTCTTGTTTCCTGGATGCTCCTCCTACTTGAAAACAATGTGGATATATACACTACTCTAGTGACTACAGATGACTACTATCGGCGAGAAAACTATAGGCATCTGCCTTTGAAGCTTAACAACTCAGTAAAAAAAAATGCTAGCGCAACAAAAAAACAGGCATTTAAAAGCTGAAAGTGTTGTACATTAATGGGCTTGAAGACGTTTATGTAAAAAAAAATTTGGGCTTAGCAGACTGAAAAATGTAAAAAAAAGGTAAGGATTTTTGCGTACATTTAAGAACAGTCAAGTTTAGAGCATTATTTCTTATACAAAGGGCGATGGAAAAAATTTGAAAAAATTCATGAGTATGAGGAAAACTGTTGTGAACCAGTTGCAGTTGAGAAATTTAAAAAATAATAAGAATTGTTGCTTAAAAGCACAAAAATGTGCAACTATATGATCTTCAGTTCTAATACAGATATTAAAGCGATTCAAACTGCAAACTGTAATTAATAGGCTCTGCATTTATTTTCAATCACCCGGAAGGATGTGTTAATCTTCTTTTTTGTGAAAATCGCGATATTATTAAGACATTTTTTTTGTGGGAAAACAAATGACAGAAAGCAGAGGGGCCCCTTTTTTTGTTTTACTGCCGACCGCTGGTGCCATTCTTCGGCCCCCAGTTCTGAATGCTTGGATGGCACCTGGCCACGGGTCAAAGAAAGAGACCAGCGGTCGGCATTAAAAAAACGGGCCCCCTGCTTTCTGTCACTTTTTTTCCAACAAAAAAAATGTCTAAAAATATCGCGATTTTCACAAAAAAGAAGACTAACACATCCTTCCGGGTGATTGAAAATAAATGCAGAGCCTATTAATTACAGTTTGCAGTTTGAATAGCTTTAATATCTGTATTAGAACTGAAGATAATATAGTTGAACATTTTTGTGCTTTTAAGCAACAATTCTTATTAGTTTTTAAATTTCTCAACTGCAACTGGTTCACAACAGTTTTCCTCATACTCATGAATTTTTTCAAATTTTTTCCATCGCCCCTTGTATAAGAAATAATGCTCTAAACTTGACTGTTCTCAAATGTACCCAAAAATCCTTACTTTATTTTACATTTTTCAGTTCGCTGAGCACAAACATTTTTTTACATAAACGTCTTTAAGCTCATTAACGTAGAACACTTTCAGCTTTTAAATGACTTTTTTTTTGCGCTAGCATTTTTTTTGACTGAGTTGTTAAGCTTCAAAGGCAGATGCCTACAGTTTTCTCGCCTATTAGGTAGACTGACTAGACGGTCCGAAAGTGCTTTGAATAATGCTAGACAGTAGTAGCTTTTTCTTAAATTTTTATTTGGTATAAAAGTTATCAACTTATTTGCAAAATCTCCCGAGAATTTGAAAACGTTCAAACATTGAGAAAATGGTGGTGTTTCTTTCTAAAAGTCACCATAGGAGAATTTTTCTTTATAAATAGAATTTTTGAATTTTTCTCGCAAAGAACGGCATTTTGCACATTTAGAAAAGAGCTACTTCTACAAAAAGTTTTTTTACTTATTTATAATATATTGTACCATTCCCAAGAAAAATAACAAATTCAATTTTCATAAACAAAAAATAGTTTAACCCACATAAAACGAGTTTTCTACTAAGTTCTCGAATTTTGAAGTTGAAAGGAAGAATTTCGTACAAAAGCTGAATTTTTATCCAAAAAATAAACAGTTTAACCAAAAATCTTAATATTTTAATAATATTATTTAGCCATGAAGATTAGTTTTCTACCAAGATGGACGAACTGAAGTTAAATCCTCAACTAAAATTATGAATTTTCAATAAAAAAAAAGATAAAGAGGTTTAACTTAGACTAAATACTTGGATTTTTAATCGAAAAATTAATTTTATACTAAAAAAGACGAAATTGCCAACGAAATAGTTGGATTGTTAGACTATAAAAGATTACTTTCTATTCGTATTTTGCGTCGTTTGGTTTACAATTCAAACGTTGTGATGTCCAATTTCGAGCAATTCTAATACTTCCTCAATCATAAATGTTAAGAATGCAATAAATTATAACAAATTTGCATCTTTTTTTCAGGTGAACAACTTTTTTCTATCAATTCCCTTTCGCACCTTTTGTCCTTTTACAAAAATTCTTCATTTTTATTTTTAATGTAATTTTTTATGATTAAAACCAAAGATACGCATCCTATCAAAAAGTAATAGATAACAAATTTTTAGATATTTTTTAGGTGCACAATTTTAGTTAAATAATTTTTGTTCTTAACTTGAGTCGTGTTTCCACAAATTTTTTATTTATTTTATTTTTCATTTTCAATGTCATTATTCACGATTAAAACAAAAAGTACGCGTCTAATCAAGAAGTGATTATTAACTAATTTGTAGTTTTTTTGGATATCACAATTTTTGTTGATTCATCTTTTTTCGTATTCTGCATAGTTTGACCACAAAATGGAATTTTTTTATTTTTCATTATTTGTTGGGCAATCAAAATTAAAATTTTCGATTTTCTATGAAAATCCAAAAATTTCTCATGACATTCTTATTGGGATTTTAAAAAGCAATATTTTTCTTTTATTGACATTTTTTCATATCTTGCGTTGTTTGGCTTAAAATTTGGAATTTAGGTTGATTTAAAACATTTTGAAAATGCTATAACTATGAGAATTTTCTTTTTGTCAAAAAAAGTCAACAGGATAAATTGTTTGCCCATTTTAGTACTATAAATATCCGTTCATAGAATTTTCTAATTCAGAAAAAAGTGGTCTCAAACATTTTCAAAATACGCTCACTTTTTGAATTTTTATCAAAAATGACTGGTTAACGAACTCGTCCTTTCTTTTAGGACCTTAAAAAAGTGTACCAAAGATGGATTTGATCCTTTTTTTTCGAGAGTTATCGTGTTCACGGCCGGACGGACGGACAGACAGACAGACGCAATCGTAAAAACCTGATTTTCGGATTCAGGGGGTCTCTAATACTTTCTCAATCATAAATGATGTGAATGTAAAAAGTCGGGTTTTTTGCATGATTATCGTTCTTTTCTTTAAAAAAACTTTTTTTTGTTAATGAAGTAATTTATTTATAATGAATAAGCCTTTACAATTTTATACAAGAAACTGAAAGTTAATGAAATATTTAAATTATTAGAAAATAAATTTATTCGCGAACAAATTTAAAAAAGGAAGTTTTTTATTAAAGTAAAGCATTTAAAATAATTATTTTTGCAAAATTAAAATTTTTGAATGGAATTATATATGTAAACATTTAAACAAGTAAAATGCAAACAAAAGCTTAATTGAACAGCTGGAAAATATATTTTTCTATACATTACCGGTGGAGAAAATGTTAAAGTTTCAACTTATTTTACTCAATAAATACAAAATAAAGGAAATAATTAAATGAAACTAAATAAAAAACGAAGGAAACTTATATATTTATTGCAAATAAAATAAAATAAAAACGGCGACAAATTCTTTAAAAAATATAGACTATTGAAGTACATAATAGTTCTGTGAATTTCTAGCATTGATTTATATTATTTTTCATGATTGTGGTTTAAGAAATGTAATTAGCTCAGATATTAAAACAACAAAAACACAAGAATTATGGTAATTTTTATGTCAAGTTTTAGTATTATTTTATTAGCATACATTTTTCTAGGTCTATAAAGAAATTAAAGCTATCTTTTCAGAATTTTGATTACTTTAGCCAGAAAAAAATAGTAAGGACATATTTAACCACAATTATGGTTGATTTAATCAGAATTTTTTTTTATTCTATCTAAATTAAAATGAAAGTTAACTGTATCTTCAGATTCACTTTTCTACTATTTTCCAAAAAAATTATAACTTAAATAAAAAATAAAGTTTTTAATTCAAATTTGTTATTACTATTTTATACTAAACTATTTGCTACATTTTAGGCCTAATTTTGATTTCAAAAAGTCTTTAGTGTTTTCGATTTATGCAAAGTTTTTCCGCTGAGGTTAATTTTTGTTCCGGTGAGTCTTTATGTAAACTTTATCTTTAATTTTTTCTGTGATCGTTTGCTGACTACTCGAACGCTCGCGAGATCACAAAAGAAGAAATATAATGTGATAACGTAATAAACTTAAATTCTTTCATTATAGATTGCACGATTATTCGGTATATAATGTAAAAATTTGCAGTTCACGATATCACGATTTTGCGCTATTATGATGCGTCAATTACGATATATAGCGCAGGAATGACGATATATATTGTGATTCACGCATATAGTTTTCTCAATGTCCTACACGGAGAAAAATATATTGCACCATGATATCGCAAAACCTCTGTATTGAAATAAAGCGCAATATGATAACGTAAAATCAGGTTGCGGAGATTTTTAGGATATTATAATGCACTAACATCGCTTGGCCACTACTAGAACCCTCGTATATATAATATAATAAAATAATAATGTAATGTAAAATCTTGCGATATCGTTTTCTCCGTGTACTGATAAAACTTCGTATGAACGAATCAATTGTCATGAATCACATAGGTAATTAAAAATTGCACTATACAGTCTTTAGGTAGTACTTCACAGAACAAGACTAGAGTTGTAAATGAAACATAATAAACATTATATATAATAAAAAATAAAATACGTTATGTTATATGGTTGATGTACGATATCAACCTAGGCATACCTAACCAAGGAAATAAAAAGAAATGGTTTCCTACGCTGTAAAACATACAGGAGAATGCATAGCTGAAACAAGCGTCTACTCTCGGCGGAAAATCATAGGCTGCCTTTGAAGTTTAACAACTCAGTCAAAAAAAAAAATGCCTGCGCAACAAAAAAACAGTCATATAAAAGCTTAAAGTGTTCTACATGAATGAGCTTGAAGACGTTTATGTAAAAAAATGTTTGTGCTTAGCAGATTGAAAAATGTAAAAAAAAGGATTTTCGGGTACATTTAAGAAATCAAGCTTAGAGCGTTATTTCTTATATAAGGGTGGATGGGAAAAATTTGAAAAAATTCGTGAATATGAGGAAAACTGTTTTGAACCAGTTGCAGTTGAGAGATTTGAAAAATAATAAAAATTGTTGCTTAAAAGTACAAAAATATGCAACTATATGATCTTCAGTTCTAATACAGATATTAAAGCGATTCAAACTGCAAACTGTAATGGACAGGCTCTGTATTTATTTTCAATCACCCGTAAGGATGTGATAGTCTTATTTTTTTGTGAAAATCGCGATATTTTCAAGCATTTTTTTTGTTGGAAAATAAGTGACAGAAAGCAGGGGGCCCGTTTTTTTACTGCCGACCGTTGGTCCCTTTCTTCGACTCATGGACAGGTTCCATCCAAGAATTCAGAACCATGGGTTGAAGAAAGGGACCAGCGGTCGGCAGCAAAAAAAAACGAGCAAAAAAAATTTACAATTTGAATCGCTTTAATATCTGTATTAGAACTGAAGATCATATAGTTGCACATTTTGTACTTTCAAGCAACAATTTTTATTATTTTTCAAAATTCTCAACTGCAACTGGTTCACAACAGTTTTCCTCATATTCATGAAGTTTTTCAAATTTTTCCCATCGACCATTGTATAAGAAATAATGCTCTAAACTTTACTGTTCTTAAATGTACCCGAAAATCCTTACTTTTCTTTTACATTTTTCAGTCTGGTGAGCACAAATATTTTTTTATATAAACGTCTTCAAGCTCATTTAAGTAAAACACTTTCAGCTTTCATATGACTGCTTTTTGTTGTGCTAGCATTTTTTTGACCGAGTTGTGAAGCTTCAAAGGCAGATGCCTATAGTTTTCTCGCCGACGGTAGTTTCCAGCAGCTTGAAAAAAATAGGAATGGATTCTTAAGTACATACAAATTAGAATTTTATGTTCTGAACATTCTAATTTTTCGGTTTACACCAAAAATATGAAAATAAGATATTTTATGTTACTAAATGTATTATTCATGTTTGTTTCAAAAATTAAGTGTCGGAATTTTCAAAAAACTTATTCATGTAAAAGTCACTTTTTGGCGGTAAAATTAGAATTAAAAATAAAACTAAAATAAAAATCAAATCAAACTAAAATAAAAAAATAAAATTCACTACAAATTAGAATTATTTGGTCTGAACATTCTAATTTTTTGGTTTACACACTCCAGGTTGTAACCATGGCCCAATTCGAATTTAGGAGTCAATCCGTGTTTTCCAATAAGACGATGGCATAATCGCAGCTGCTCTTTAACGGCAATAGTATTAATTTAAAATATCTTCCATAATAATTAATATAACACAGTGACACGCGATCGGCTGCCAGTCAGCGGATCAGAGAGGTTAAGCTTATAGTTTAAGTCAGGAGCTTCAGAGGGTTATACATTTGATTTGACTGAACATATACCTAGTCAGCGTTCGTACTCATCTGTTCAGTAGAATCAACAGAGCACTGTTTAGTGTTTTTGAACCAACGAGTAGTTGCTATTACTGTAAATCAGCTTACTAAACGCGAATAGTAGCATATACTCTACCAGTTCTCTCCGTGAGATTAACACAAAAAACTCCCCAAAACATTGAAGGCAAATTTATTCATCAAAGACCATCTGGATATATAACAGGGTAGCAGAACCGTTCGCCAAATTAGTTTATTATTTTATTATTAACCATCGTTTTCCTACAACTAAATCGTATTGAAAATTAAATATTAAAAATAACTAAATCGTTCTCCAGATACATAAGAGCGAAAATAAAAAATTAGTTACACGTATACAGAAAAATCATTTTGATCAAGTATTAGAACCACTGAGCCACTACAGCACGCCTAGCAGCGCTCTAGCTAATTGGCGCAGCTCACCCGCGCTCGTACTACCTCCTAGGTAGACCTGCAATGATTAATGATTAAACATTTTTTCAGTGAGGTTAGCAAAATAATTCTGAACTCGTCGATGCAAAATGTAACTGACAGATCGGAATCCCCATTTCTCTCTAATTTAATGAAGTTAAACGACGCTGCATAGCGCTGGCGTCGTAATTGTCACTACACCTCGAATAAAAATGGACCGATTATAAGATGAAAGATTATCCAGGCAAGGTTAAAAATCGGAAATGATCCTCGATTCATGTGAAGTTTATCTGGCAAGGTTAATTTTTTCCCGGTGAATCTGTCACCTGGAATCGATGTAAACTTTATCTTTAAGATCACAAAAGAAGAAGCACAGTGTGAGAGCGTAATAAACTTAAATTCTTACGTTATAGACTACTCCAGACTGGAGCTGCGTATAGTAACACTGATTTAATAATCATCATTTATAATAAAAATTTGTCTTTAACGCTAAGAGCGCTTTTTCTATTTACCAGTCTAATCCATGCAGAAATGCCAATATGTATGTGAGCGGGGCCAGATCGGGCAGCATTTAACTCAAATCGGGCTATCTAGATGGGGCCACACTCGAAATGAAACGCGAAACCCGATCAGGGCCTAAGCGTACTGCCCAGAGATAACCGGTCTGGCCCCGATTGGACCAATATAAATTTATTTTTATTTTTATAATTAAAAGGTATTCTTAAATTAAATAGTCAAAATAGTACATATCATCTCCTAAACTGAAATTTGAGAATATAAAAAACAGATTATCAAACAGATCACGATATGAAAACATTGGAGCATGTAAGACTAGAAACGAAATATTTCTTTTTAAACTTTTTTGAAGAAAACGGAAAAAGTCAATAGACGCAATATAACAGCCATCGTTTGTGCATGATAAACTTTTTAAGTATTTTGCAATATGTTTTTGGTTTCAATTTCTAAATTGAAGTTGCTTTCAGTTTCTATATTGAATTTGAATGTCAGAAGTTATTTTGAAATAAGCGGATTATAATATTGCACTAACTCTTTAAGTTATTTTTACAAAAGCGACTATACTACAATAAAAAGATTGTATTCACATACCGATTTTATTAAATCACCTAAAAATACGTGAAAATAAATCTGTTTATGACCCCATGGTTGATCTAATTCGTCTTCACATACAACACATTAAATATTACTTCTGCTTCTTTTTTATAAATAAATAGCCTCATTTTGAGGTTAGGTTTCATCTTAACATGCTTGGTAAATTCACTTATTATAGTCTTTAACACGTAACTCAGGAATATTTGTATGTTGACGATGCCTATGCACTTGTATTGTGCTCGCTTTGGACATTTTTTTCACTTATTTGGTCACTTTTTCAATTATTAATTGAAATATTTTTGATGTTTGACGCTTTACATGGAAACTTGGGAGATTCGGAATCAACCCACTTTATGCCTCGAAATTAATAAGGCGCCATCTACTGTAAAGATTGGCTGTTAAGCCGGGGTCTAGAGGGGGCCAAATATAACATCCACAAACTTGTGTGCCCGATCTGGCCTAAGTCGGAAATAAGGCAAATATTTGGTAATTTCTGCACGGGAAATAATAGACCATTTATTTTGTATCCTTTTGTACAAACTTCATTGATAGGACGCATAGAAGTAAGATTATTATCTAATATCACACCTAGGTATTCCCATTCTCTCCTGAATTTCTACCAAATATTATGAATTCCGTCTTAGTTGCAATTATTTTAATTCTCCACTTGTGATAATATTTAATTAGTTTATAAATATGTCTTTGCAAATATAAGGAGGCATACACCTCTGCGTCGTGAGCGAAGATTGCAATGTTCGTATCTTTATTCTTAACGATATAGTTTATATAAAATGAAAATAAATTGGGTCCCAGAATCGTACCCATGGAACACGTCCCACTATATCTTGCAAATCGGATTTCTTATTATTACATAATACTGTAAATTTTCTATTACTCAGCTAGCTTATGACCAATTTAACTATATACGTAGGTATACATAGTTTGTGTAGTTTGTGAATAAGTCCTCTGTGCCAGACGGTATCAAACGGTGTTTCAATATCTAAGAATACTGCTGCGGTTGATTTATTAATGTTAAAAATTATGCTGACATGATTTGTGAGGCCAGCCAACTATTAGATGGTGCTATATTTTTCTCTAAAGCCAAATTGTTCATTCATTGAGATTTTCTTTGTAGATTAGAATTTCTTGAGACAGTAGAGAATTACAATTTCAAAAATATTGCTCAAAGTGGACAATAGGCTGATGGATCTGTAATTTTGAGGATATAATTTATCTTTGCCGGGTTTCTGGAATGCGAGCACGTTTGCTGTTTCCATTCATTTGAGAAATACAAGCATTTAAAGCATTAATTGGAAATTTAAGTTAATTGGACCATAGCTTTCTTTGTCAAATTAATCTCAGAGGGACATGTCAAATCGATCGAATCTATTTTTTAAATCAGTCTCAAGGATTTCCCTCAAACTATCCTAAGCTAATTTTTCAGCTTTCCTGTCTCCCGCATTTGCCTTATCTACATCGCTGTAGACGAGTTCAGTCGTGACGTAGAGTTTTATCATTTTCTCAGTGTTGGGCTTGGAGAAGTATTTGGCGGTTCTCCATAAAGATTTTATTTAATTTTCAACTTTTCCAGTTTATTATCCCAATTGTCATTACTGCATTTTTTAGTTTCTGCATTGACTAAAGTATTGAAAGTGCTTTTAATTATTTTAAATTGTATTATTCCAGTTCTTTGGTGTACTTTACGGATTTTAAACCAGGAAATGTTGCCCGCATGTTGTTTTTAACCGCATGTGGTTGAAGTTTTATACAATGAATATTGTTAAAATTTCAACTACTTGTGAATGAAAACTCAAGTACACGTTTAATTGATATTTCAACTATCCAGTTGAAAATTAAATTATATGTAATTAAAATTTCAGTAAAGCGGAAAAAACTCTATTTGGCACAGTTAGGAATTTCAAAGCAAGTATAATCTTTCAGGGAATTGAATGGCTTTAATTTAAGAGTTTTAAATAATCAAAAATCTTGAATGAAACCAATAAAGGTTTCTTATAAATACTATGATTTAAAATGCACTAACTGTACCAAAAGAATTCTGCTAAGGAATTATAAGTTATATTGTACATTTGTGTACATGGCGCATCGGTGTATGCGCATACGTCTTCATTAATTTTCAACTGTACATTTGATTGAATTTTAGTTTAGTTCTTTGAGTGAACGAGATTTTAACCACAA
>NC_046663.1:111683666-111685568 GCF_010883055.1 Belonocnema kinseyi
TCGTCGTATTGATTCCTTTACAGACTGTAACCACCTATCTCACGGTTGTGAGACGTGGTTATGGCTGAAATTGTACCGCGATTTCGCTGGAAGCGGGTGCAGTTTTTCAGATTAGCACCCGCTCCCGGCGAAATCCTGCGGTTGTCCTTATGACAAATTTTTAATTATATATATACTATTAAAAATGTTTGGAAATCCACAAGGCTTCTACAACACTTCTACAATACAAGAATAAGGTTAAATTGCAACCATGGAATTGGAATGACGAAATTGCAATACACTCTCTAAATACACTTGCACACAAAAAAGTGGTCTGTCCGACAGACTACACTAGCATATCTATATGGTTTTGGGGTCGCTGAATTCGAATCCGGTGTCCAAATAACAAAGTTGGCTCCTATTTTTCTGAAAAACGAAAAAATAGACGTAAAATCGACCAAAACAGCGATATTTCAGTTATATTTCTGCAAAAGAAAAATATTTTCTAGCTCGGTGGACTTAGCCAACATATTTAAACGTCTTTTGGGTCGCTGCATTCAAATCTGAGGCCCAAATAACCAATTTGGCTCATACTTTTTCGAAAATCGCTCAAATAGGCGCAACATCGACGAATACAGCGATTTTTCTTGTATACTTTTGCAACAACAAAATTTTTAATGCCTGGTGGTCTAAATCAGCATAACCTTATGCTTTTGAGGTCGCTGAATCCGATTCCAGGGTCAAAATACGAAAGTTGGCTTATATTTGCTCGAAAAATGCAAAAATAGAGGTAAAATCGACGAAAACAGCGGTTTTTCGTGCATATTTTTGCAAAAAAAATATATATATCTTCATCCGCGGTGGACTCATCCAGCATATCCTTAGGTTTTGGGGTCACTGATTCTGAATTCGGGGTTCAATTAACCCAGTTGGCTCATATTTGATCAAAATAACCGAGTTGGTCGTGATGAAAGTAACATTTCAGATTATGGTAATGACGAGGATGATGATGAAAGCAGCGATGTTAATACAGAAGTGTATATACCAGACAATGAAAAGAATAAAGTTCCTAAGCTATTTACGTCTGAAGAATTGAATGATTTATCGCGAGATCTCAGTCTCTCTAAAGATGCTTTAGAGTATCTTGCTTCCGTTTTGAAAAAGAAGAACTTATTAGCTAAAGGAGTTAAATCAAGTTTCTACAGAAAATTAGTCTATTGTAAAAATATTGACGGATTAATGGAAAAAATGAAAGCTGGACTGTATAGACCGGAAAATTGGCGGCTATTCATTGACTCTTCTAAGCGCAGTCTAAAAGCAGTGTTGTTGCATAATACTAATGTTTAAGCTCCAATTCCAATCACACATTCTACGGAACTGAAAGAGCATTACAGTAACTTAAAATTTGTCCTGGAAAACATCAATTACTCAACTAATAAGTGGAAAATTTGCGGTGATCACAAAATTCTTGGAATCGTTTTAGGACAGCTATCAGGGTATAAAAAACCACATTGTTACTTGTGCTTATGGGACATTCGAGATCGCGTTCGTCATTACAAAAAAAAAGATGGCCAAAAAGAATATCGTTTGAGCAAGGACAAAAAAATATAATTGAAGATCCTCTAGTTGACCCAAAAGAAGTTTTGATTCCACCCCTTAATATAAAGGTGGGTCTTATGAAACAATTTGTCAACTTTCCGAAGCAAAATTAAAAGAGGGAATTTTCGATGGACCGCGGATAAGAAAAATGTTGCAGGATCCAGAATTCATTACAAACATGTTTGCCACTGAAAAAGATACCTGGCTTAGTTTTAAAAGTGTTGTAAACTAGGCTGCCTTATGAATTTGAAGCTACATTTTCTTCATTCGCATATAAATAAGTTTCCAGACAACCTGGGAGACTTTAGTGAAGAGCAAGGCGAA
>NC_046663.1:111685668-111687305 GCF_010883055.1 Belonocnema kinseyi
AAAAAATAAAAGAACCCTATAAGCGTGAGAGGCAAGGGGACTCACGGTAATAAAGTACCCCAAAGGGAATAGAATTAAATACGTCCATTTCGTTGTTCCTGGATAACGCTAAAAGTAAATAAAACTTATTTACAAAAAATCCTACTATTGCCATGCAAGGAGACTAACGCAAATTAAAAACCCCTAAACTTGAGACGCAAAGGGAATCTACAGTGAACAACCATCCCAGTCGACAATCCCAGAATGACATAAGGATAAAAAAGGGTTCGATACAAGCGATATGAAGAAAAATAAAAAATAAAAGAACCCTATAAGCGTGAGAGGCAAGGGGACTCACGGTAATAAAGTACCCCAAAGGGAATAGAATTAAATACGTCCATTTCGTTGTTCCTGGGTAACACTAAAAGTAAATAAAACTTATTTACAAAAAATCCTACTATTGCCATGCAAGGAGACTAACGCAAATTAAAAACCCCGAAACGTGAGACGTAAAGGGAATCTACAGTGAATGACAATCCCAGATATTTTTTTTTTGCAAAAATATGCACGAAGAACCGCTGTTTTCGTCGATTTTACCTCTATTTTTGCATTTTTCGATCAAATATGAGCCAACTGGGTTATTTTGACCCCGGATTCTTATTCAGAGACCCAAAAAACATACAGATATGCTAGTGTAGTCTGTCGGACAGAGCACTTTTTTTTGTGTGTCGGTGATATGAATCAGTGAAAATCATGTGAAGCATAGCCTCTAAATTTGTCAGTTAAGCGTTGCTGTTACTCTTTGACTTAAGTAGCAAGAAGAATTCCCTAATGAAATAATTTTTTTTTTATTTTCGAGCTGTAAGTCTGCTGAATTAACTGCGGGATAAATATACTCTAACTCGTATAAAAAGTAGTTACTTAACGGTTTTGTACATGACAGTCTAATCTTGAAATTAAAGTAATATGTGAGTTTGTTTATCCTTTAAAATCATAAAAACTTTTCACCTTTTTTAATATTTGATCATATTTATGGGCTTAAAGTTTTTGCTATCATCCTGTGATTAAATTTACTTAATTATTATTTTATTATGATTGCTAAATCGACATGGTGCGATGCTGCCAACCCTCAAAAGTAGTTATTTCACTGAATCAATAAGTAACCTTTTACTGATTGTCAGTGACCCATTTCCAGCTATTTGAATCAGGGAGATTTCACTGATTCAGATTTAGAGAGTAAGTAACGGAATTCATTAAATCTGCAGGTTTCATGTAATTCATGGAATACACTAAATTTATGGAATTCACGGAATCGAATGAATTCACGAAATTCAAGGAATTCGCGGAATTCACGGAATTCAAAGAACTTGCAGAATTTATGGAATTCTAGGAATTAACGGAATACATGTAATAAGTAAATGAATTTCGTGAATTTGTTGAATTTCGTAAATTTATTTAATCCTACGAATTCTGTAAATTCTTTAAATTCCGTTAATCCTATGAATTCCGTAAATTCCTTTAATTTCATTAATTCTTTGAGGGTCGTAAATTCCTCGAATTTCGTGAATTCCGGGCGTAATATGAATTCCGTGAATTCCTTGAATTTCATCATTTTTGTGAATTCCGTGAATTCTTTGGATTCTGTAAATTCCTTGAAC
>NC_046663.1:111687405-111694285 GCF_010883055.1 Belonocnema kinseyi
ATTTCGTGAATTCCGGGCGTAATATGAATTCCGTGAATTCCTTGAATTTCATCATTTTTGTGAATTCCGTGAATTCTTTGGATTCTGTAAATTCCTTGAACTCCATGAATTTCGTGATGTTGTTGAATTTCATGAATTCTTTTAATTAAGAGAATTACATGAATTCTGTGAATTCCAGGCGTAATATGAATTCCGTGAATTCCTTGAATTTTATCATTTTTATGAATTCCGAGAATTCTTTGGATTCTGTAAAGTCCTTGAACTCCACAAATTTCGTCGATTTCGTGAAGTGGTTGAATTTCGTAAATTCTTTTAATTAAGGGAATTTCATGAATTCTGTGAATTTCTTTAATACTGTCAATTCCGTAAATTCTTTTCATTCCGTTATTTCCATGAATTCCGTAAATTCATGCAAATACATTAATTCATTGACTGTTTTGAATTCCTTGAATTCCATAAATTCCTTAAATTTCTTGAATTACGCGAATTCAGTAAATTCCATGAAATCCGTAAATTCCGGGCGTTATATGAATTCCGTGAAAGTTTCCAAACGAAATTTTTATATACCATCTCACGGTCGTAAGATGTGGCCATATGTGTGATTTACCGCGGTTCTGCTGGGAGCCGTTGTCATTTTTAGATGACGGTTGCTACCAGAGCGACCCTGCGGTGGTTGATTAACCTTTATATATATGTGTGTGTGTGGATGCGTGTGTATGTTCAAGGTTTAATTTTATCTATTTTAAATTATTGTTTTTCTCTTTTCAGATCGCTGCCAAAGCTCAGCAGCCAGGACGAAGATGGGCCAAACCCTCACACACAATACACAGGCGTCACACACTTCGAGCCCATACCACACGATCATGACTTTTGCGAGAGGGTCGTCATCAACGTAAGTAGTAAAATCTTATAAATTAAATTAAATTACATAATCCAAAAAACAAAAACAAAATTATCAATTTTAAAGTTCATAAATTAAATTTTAAGGCAAATTTTATGATTGAAATCTACTGAACCTAGAACCACACTACAATTTAAAGATATGAGTGATCAAAATACAAATATTCTTCTTGAATTTGATTGCTTTTTTTTTATTCCAAATATCATAAATTCAAATTTGAAGTCTAATCTGATGTAGAAATTGTAACAAGAGGCAAAGAAATTGGAACCCAATTATTTTTAACGATTTCCTGAAATAATACACACGTTTTATCGTTACTTGACCACTTCCATATTAAAGTATTATGCTTTACAAATTAAATAATAACCAATTTTAACATCGGAAAAAGTGGGTCATTTGAGTGCATAGGAACAAGCTTAGACGGAGGAACATAATAGAGTCAAATAATGACTAAGGAAGGAAAACTTCTTTTTTATAAATTAAATGCATAGGTTGAATTAACCTGAACGACTATCAATTATCATTTATTAGTTATTATATAGGCATCAGTCACGTTAATGAAAATAGTTTTAATGAGTCTAACTATGTAAAAATTGTAAAATATTTTGTTCCGAAGAAAAATAAATGTGAACTAGAAAACGACTGAGTGATCTCGAATCACAGCATTTTTCGCTCGAATACACCGCATGCGCCCTGTACAGCTTTTGGTCAATAACCAATAATGACACCTTAAATCATAGAGTAAACGCCTCTGCAGGTAAAAGCAGTTGAGTTGAAACAGTGACGAGTAAAACTTTCAAGGCTTTGAATAGTCGGGGCAGAAGTTCACATAACATACACAATCGAAAGCTATATCAAAAGCTGAATCGTTGGTATTTTTTCCTTCTCGTTGAAATCTATATATTTCCATGGCATTATGGCTCAAATATTAAATTAAGTAACAAAGGAAATTCTCTGGAAAATTTCTTCTTAGATTTTTGATTGGTTATAACAATTTGTAAAAGTGAATTCTAGAATTTTGTTGTATATTTCTACGACTTTTAACGATTTCTTTAAAAAAACGAAAATAATCTACTAAAAACTATAATTTCTGGTTATTATGCGATCACATTTATCAAATTAGTGGATAGAATATATTTTTACAAAGAATTACAAATGTTACATTATATATTATAGGGGAGACCACCCTACAGTAGATAATCTTACTTAACAAGTAAACTGGCAAAAAATATTAATTATTTTTTTTAATATAACATTTCAATAAGGATACCATAGTTTCTGATGAAGTTTCATTAGAATGTTATAATTAATTAATGTGCTGCAGCAATAAATTAATTTTCTGCATGAAAAGAAAAATTCGATTCTTCCTTATTCATACTTTTTACCTAAATTACACATTTCGCACACACATACGCACATCAGACATTGATTCTAATGTATACATTAGAATCAAAGTCTGAAGTTAAATGAATAATATTTATTGCTACAAAATGTTCTTTCCTTATTATTTATCAATATTTGACGAGTATTTATTTGACTTTACATTTTCCAACAGTAGATAACCAACAGTATATCATCGAAAAATTTTGCTGTCAAAATTGGCAGCTCTGTGACTATTACGCAGTTGCTTCAAGTTAAAGGTTATATTTGTTTATTTTGATTCGTGGCATTTTTAAATGTATTATTTTTTAAAATATACCGAAAAAATGGTATCAATTTGTGTTTATTAAAAAGCCCAGAAATTTTAGATGTGTTCAAGATTCACTCGGAAAAGATCTTATTTTTTGGACAAAGGTATGTAAAAATTTAGCGCTTTTCTGTCATCACAAGTCACGTTAAATAGTATGCAGATTAAACCTCTTGTACCAATCGTATTAATCTCACGGAATATCATAGATAAAAAATATCAATAATCTAAGCTTTTATGATTTTTGTAATACAGTAGACTCTACAACACTTCTCGTTTTCGGGGCTGCAGGGCAAGCGAACAGAAAGTGTCAGATAACCGTCTCTCTCCTGCATCAAGCCTTGTGTGGCGCAGTAGGCGTGGCCGGTCGTGTATGTGTGTGCGTGAGATGAGACAAGGAGTGAGGGCCAGCGAACGAAGGAGAAATCGGGTGGAAATCGAGTAACGAGAAGTGTCGTAGCAAGTAGTGTCGTAGAGTGTACTGCATAATTATAGCTTCAACTATGATTTATTCAATAAACTTACTATAATTGTAATTATACTAATGATAAATGATAATTATTGAGAATTGAGTATGCTGTTATGCCCAGAAGAAATACTAAAAACGATTAATTATTGATGGATAGAGGTGTCAAAATCGTAAGCTTGACTGGGTCTAATAAACATGTTTAACACATCTAATTGGCTAATTTTGTGATATTTTTTCAATAAGAATATTAATTGGAATATGTAAGCTATATTAAAAAACGAAAATCATTTTTTAATTTTGGAAACTGATGGACTTAAATGCTGCCGATTTTTCCCCTATATAGTGTAAGGTGGTTTCTCCTACTTTATTTTAATTAACTGTATTTTATTAATAAGTGCATTTCCAATGAAAACGTTTTTACTTAAGACTGCAGAATTTATGAATTGTAAATAAAACACCTTCACGAATAATTAATTTGGAATTGATAATATTGAAAAAATTGAAAAAGTTTAAAATTAAACCATTTTAAAAATGGTACGCACAAAAATAATATTAAACCTTCAAAACTTAACAATTAAAGGGCCACGCTGCATACGGGCGTAAATTGTAAATTTTCAAAAATCGGTTTATTGGCTTAAACTACTTCTTTCCCCCTAACTCGTGTCTCTGTAGACGATTTTGGCCCAGTTCGACCCGGAAGTAGGTCTAGGAAAAAAGGTCAGTGCATATGGGCGTAAGTGCCACGATGCTTGCTGGGTTAAGTGCCATGCTTCATAATGTGGTGTCACCACGCTGCAAACGTTACTTTTTATATGTCAAAACTGAAGCTTTCTGGTGCGCCCTGATCTTTGACCAGAACTTTCTCGCACATGGTTATATTTTTAAAGTGCTCTTTTTGCAATTCGCTACCAAAGTACTTTGTTGTTTTTCTCTTAAATTCAAAAATTGAACAGTTACGCAACTTTTTATGTGTCAGAATTGAAGCTTTCTGGTGCGCGCCGATATTCGACCCAGGCTTTCTCGCGCATGGCTATCTTTTTCAAAGCACTCTTTTTGCGAATCCATAAAACTAACCAATAGTTCAAATTGAAAAATTAAACAGTTATGCAACTTTTTATGTGTCAAAATAATATCAGCTTTTTGGTGCTTGTCGATCTTTAACCAACGCTTTCTCGTACATGGTTATGTTTCTAAAGTGCTATTTTTCCATCTAATATAGCTAACCAACAGCTCAAAAGTACTTTCTTGTTTTTATTTTTAATTGAAAAATAAAAAAGTATGCAATGTGCCCCTTCAATTATAAATAGGAAATTTCCAAAATTAAGCAATTTTTTTTATTAGATTATGAAACATCTATTAAAAAATTTAAGAATGCAAAATTGAACTGCATTATATTTTTAGGTCTGCTTGAAATTCGAGAATTGTTTAAGGATTCTGATTCGATCACCGACGTTCAGCAGCGCATGGCTCGGTCATATATTCGAATGTACACCGTCATACTAGACTGATACTAATATTAATGAAAAATACCAGGTGGCCTTTGGACTGTGCAAAATTTCGGAATTTTTTGATAGACATAGAACATTTTTCTTCCCCACAGAGGGAGCTTTGTTGCCATAACAATGTAAAGTGTTTAAAAAATATTTTAATCAACGTTTCTGTTCATAAATGTCTATAGTACATCGTTCTAGGTAGAAGTTTGCAGTCGTTTATTTTCATTTTCAAAACAAATTTAAAGACACTTTGAACGTTGAATTTTACAAAATAGAAAAAAATGTTACTTTACGCCAAAACGTCCTGATTTTCAAGATTGTCATAATTTTTTAAGTGAATCCTTTTTTCTGGTAAAAAAATGGATCCAAGTGTCAAGTCGGATCCTCGAAATTCGAATTATTCGAATAAATTGAATTACGAAGATTCGACTTGACATTTGGAGCAGCCGGTTTGATTTGAATTTAAAAAAATGTTCTATCTTTAAAAATTAAATGCTCCAAGGATTCATAAATTTATATTGTAAATTCGAATAAACGAATGTACACCTCTACTTCTATGTTATTATCCGGATGTATCTGCGTGTGTGTGTGCATGGATGTTGTCCTTTCTCGTTAATACGAAAACTTGAAAACCGTTACCGATATATTGATGAAACTCACAAGCTTTATTTTCACGACTAATGTTTAAAAACTGACCCAAGGATTTCAAATAATAATAATAATAATTATATAATGTGACAACATTTCAACACTGAAATGTTTTTTGAAATATAATAATTCTTTAAACACTTTTATAATACTTAAAAAATCTGTTTTTTTTATGGTGACACTTTTTTCAATGTTAACAGAATTCTAAGTAGATGCAAAAATATATTTCTATTATTTAAGGAATTTTTTCCCCGTATTTTTATTTCCCCTCGGTAACACTCATTTTTATGATATAACTAGAAGAAAATCCCTTTAAAAATATTTCAGAAAATAAAAAGTCATTCATTTTATTTATTTTAAGCGTTAACAAAAGGATAAAAATGTTAATTTTTCGTAAAATAACAAAATTTGGAGAATGTGCATTGCAGGATTTTCCTGTTTTTGAATTCGGTGACACTTTTTTAATGATTCCTAAAAAAACAAAAGTTAAATTAAAAGCATGGATACCTTGCCAAATAACTATTTCGCAGTGAAACAAAAAAAATATTTTTCTATATTTTTGAAGATTGACGTACACTCTACATTTTTAAAAATAATTTCAAAATTTGAGAAAGGACAATGTATTGAAGGTTTGTGAATATTGATCTTCTCAAAATAATATGATTTTGAACATACCTTTTAATAAAATTTATTTGAATTATTATTTATTTTCGATTATTAATTATTTTAATTTAGTGTCGTATATTATAATAACAGTTTCTAAACAATTCTAGGAATCTTTCTATGTATTTTCAGACAATAAAACACTTTCAGATTTACACAAATCCGCCTCTATTAACAGAAAATCGAAATAGACATAATTTTCGTTCTAAAATTGATATGCATTACAGATATTTCAAAACTTTATATTTCAAATTATTTTCATTGGCATCATTTAAAAGTGTATACAAGAGTAGAAAATATTCGTTGATTCGATATGAGTCGATTAAACAGTCATTTGCAGGATGTACATGAAAAAAAACTTACCTGGCTCAGATGCTACCGTGACCATGAAGGCGGTTCCTACAGGGCGATACTCTTCCATTGCACTGCGGTTGAGCTGACACCTTTCGAATATGCCGAGGGGCAAATCACTCCCAAATCAATGTAATGAATGCAAAGAATCATTGTCAATCACGACGGTGATACGGAATCAATGTGAGTTTAATGCGAGGTTTAATGTAACTCGTTATTTAGAAAGATCAGTAAGAAGCGACAAGAAAATAAGATATTTTCCGCTACTCGAACGGAAATTTAAGGAAGAGAATGAAAATTTGTTCGGAACGCGAATAACGTACGAAATAACGAAAATAGTGTATCGCGCTGTCTCATATACTCTAAAGCGACCCTTTGCTTCTACAAACGAGTCGACGTGACGCACAGTGGGGTGAAATCGGAAAACGAGGTTCAAAATGACATTTAGAACGCAATTATGCACCGATTTTAGAATTTTTTTTTTTTGAAAAATTCAGAACTAAATTTTTCAGAAAATGGTCGTAGTAGATTTTTTATTTTGTTGTTTATTTAATTTTTATTTTAATGGCAAACATCGAAAAAAATGTCGATTTTTCTAATTTCATTTTTTATCTTCTAGACAAAATTTTTCTTATACTTCTCGTCCCTTGAATTTAGTGCACAGGGGT
>NC_046663.1:111694385-111719925 GCF_010883055.1 Belonocnema kinseyi
TTAGTTCTGAATTTTTCAAAAAAAAAAAATTCTAAAATCGGTGCATAATTGCGTTCTAAATGTCATTTTGAACCTCGTTTTCCGATTTCACCCCACTGTGTGACGTCACGTGGCACAACAGTAGATCGACTGTGCGACCACGTGTAAACCAAAAAATCATTGTGGGTATTTTCGATTCAAATTTTTTGAAGGGGATGCTTTTTGGACTTAAGGGTTGTTTTTTGAAATTTTTGTTTGCTGGTTTCAAAAGCCCAAAATTCTGGTGTAATCGGATTTTTATTATTATGTATTTTTGGATGTGGAAGTGCAGGTTTACGTAAAGTAACACGTCCACAAGAAAACTACTTTTTTGAAAAAAGTAAAAGAGTCCAACAATTTTATATAGCGCATGAAACAAATCTCAAAAAAATACCAAAATTCTGCGCTATGAAGAATTTCGAAATTCGGTTTTGGAGGTGCTAGCTTAATGGACCGTCGAAAATATTGATTTAAAATTATAATTATAATTATTTCATCGAGATGTAAGTCAGAATAATTCGTTCTCGTTCAAAAAAACAAATTCCATATATTTACAAGTTTGTTTACAGATACATTATTAATGAAAGGAAGAGAACTCGAAAATCTTGACGAAAATACTAATAGGAAATGAAACTCAAATGATTTCTCAAACATACGAAATAATGAATATAAGGACTCGTATAAGGACGAGAATAGAGTCACTGTGGTTAGTGAAAATAGCGCTCATAAGAAGCGTCCTCTAGAAGTCTAGAAGTCAGATCGCTGCATAGTGCAATTACTGTATTTACACTATGAGTTTACGCGATTTGGACTGTGACGGTTTCAGTTAAAGCAGATAAAGCGCGAAAGGTTTTTTTTAAATGTCAATAACCTCAGCAAGGTGGACGTTCGATATTAACGTTTACACTGATTTGAGAGTCACTAGCCCCTCGGAATATGCCTAATGTAGATATCTCGGGCGTATAATTTTTGTTTAGGCGTAATATTTTTAAAAGGAGGTTACTAACAATTTCCCGGAAATGCGGGATTTTACTAGAAAATTCTCATAAATTCCCATACACATCGTGTTAAAAGGATTTGTTTGAAACCGTATTTTTTATGGTAGCAATACCTTTAAGTTATATTTTTATATCCGTTACATATAAAGATTTTAAACTTCAAGAAATTTGAATGAGATTAAAATCCTATTTAACGTCCAATAATCAAGTTAAGGTGCAGAATTCCTAAAAATGGAACCAAAATCCAAAGACCCAATTTTGAACAACCACCATAAAGTGTTCCTATTGCAATTTCAAAAAAGATAAAAAAATTTCTAAAAAAGAACAGGAAAAAATTATTTTTTCACAAAAATAAACAAGATGAAACTCAAATGAGAAAGCAACCAACCAAATCCCCTTACTTCTCTTTTTTATTTTTATTACTAACAAATCACAATTAAAAAACATTTATAAAAAATAATCAACAACGTTTCGGCCCTCATACAGCACCCTAATCAAGGTAAGAAAAACTTGAGCAGGCAGGAACAAGCAACGAAACCACGATGCTCACTCCCTGACACCTGAGAATCAATGGAGGATTAAAATGCAAACCCATCTCAAACATACCTGAAATACCCCGTGAGAGTAAAAAGACAAACCGCAGGTTATAAACATACCTGAAATATCCACCATAAACACACAAGAAATAGAGAATGTAAAAGAAAATTAAGATTTACGAAAACTCAATGTTTATGTTTTTTCATGTAAAGTATATCCATAATTTTTCTCTTCATCACGTGACTTTTACTATGTAAAATTGAAACATTATCTCAATCAAAATCATCGTAAACATCATGTACCTGAAATGCAGATAGGGGCAACACAGAATGTGCCGAATGACCGCCTTTATACACTTTTTTATCAAATAAAAGATAGTGTTAATTTACCCTGTTATAGCACACGTTTTTTCAGGCGGGTAAGAGCCGCCGGAAAAAATATTTAAAACCACCCCTAGTGTATCAAAATCAGAAAATCGTCAAAATGAACGGCTTTATACAGTTTTTTCGAGCTAAAAATACTTTCAATTTACCTTGTTATAGAACAAGTTTATTCAGGAGGGTAAGAGCTGCCGGAAAGAATATTTAAAACCACCCCTAGTGCATGAAAATCAGAAAATCGTTGAAATGACCGCCTTTATACAGTTTTTTTCGAGTTAAAAATACTTTTAATTTAGCTTGTTATAGAACAAGTGTTTTCAGGGGGGTAAGAGCCACCGGAAAGAATATTTAAAACCACCCCTAGTGTTTGAAAATCACAAAATCGTCGAAATGGCCGCCTTTAAATAGTTTTTTTCGAATAAAAATATTGCTAATTTACCCTGCTATAGAAAAAGTTTTTTAGGGGGGTAAGAACCGCCGGAAAGAATATTTAAAACCACCCCTAGTGCATGAAAATCAGAAAATCGTTGAAATGACCGCCTTTATACAGTTTTTTTCCAGTTAAAAATACTTTTAATTTAGCTTGTTATAGAACAAGTGTTTTCAGGGGGGTAAGAGCCACCGGAAAGAATATTTAAAACAACCCCTAGTGTTTGAAAATCACAAAATCGTCGAAATGGCCGCCTTTAAATAGTTTTTTTTCGAATAAAAATATTGCTAATTTACCCTGCTATAGAAAAAGTTTTTTAGGGGGGTAAGAACCGCCGGAAAGAATATTTAAAACCACCCCTAGTGTATGAAAATCAGAAAATCGTCGAAATGAACGCCTTTATACAGTTGTCTTTTGAGTTAAAAATACTTGTAGTTTACCTTGTTATAAAACAAGTTTTTTTAGGTGGGTAAGAGCCGCCGGAAAGAATATTTAAAACCAACCCTAGTGTATCAAAATCAGAAAATCGTCGAAATGACAGCCTTTATACAGTTTTTCTTCGAGATAAAAATACCTTTAATTTACCTTGTTATATAACAAGTTTTTTCAGGGGGGTAAGAGCCGCCGGAAAGAATATTTAAAACCATCCCTAGTGTATAAAAATTAGAAAATTCGCAAAATGAACGCCTTTATACAATTTTTTCGAGTTAAGAATACTTTCAATTTACCTTATTATAGATCAAGTTTTTTCAGGGGGGTAATTACCGCCGGAAAGAATATTTAAAACCACCCCTAGTGTATGAAAATCAGAAAATCGTCGAAATGAACGCATTTATACAGTTGCTTTTCGAGTTGAAAATACTTTAAACTTACCTTGTTATAGAAGAAGTTTTTCAGGGGGATAAGAGCCGCCGGAAAGAATATTTAAAACCACCCCTATAGTATGAAAATCAGAAAATCGTAGAAATGACCGCTTTTATACAGCTTTTGCTCGAGTTAAAAATACTTTTAATTTACCTTGTTATAGAAAAATTTTTTTCAGGGGGGTAAGAGCCGCTGGAAAGAATATTTAAAACCACCCCTAGTGTATGGAAATCAGAAAATCGTCGAAATGAATGCATTTATACAGTTGCTTTTCGAGTTAAAAATACTTTTAATTTACCTTCTTATAGAATAAGTCTTTTCAGGGGTGTAAGAGCCGCCGCAAAAAAATATTTAAAACCGCCCCTAGTGTATGAAAATCAAAGAATCGTCGAAAAGACCGCCTTTATACAGTTTTTTTTCGATTTGAAAATACTTTTAATTTGCCTTGTCATAGAACAAGTTATTTCAGGGTGGTAAGAGCCGCCGGAAAGAATATTTAAAACCACCCCTAGTGTATGAAAGACAGAAAATCGTCGAAATGACTACCTTTATACAGTTTTTTTTTCTGGACTTAAAAATACTTTTAATTTACCTTGTTATAGAACGATTTTTTCAGGGCGGTAAGAGCCGCCTGAAACAATATTTGAAACCACCCCTAGTATATAAAAATAAAAAAATTGTCGAAATCACCGCTTTTATAAGTTATATTTCGAGTTAAAAATACTTTTAATTTACGTTATTATAGAAAAAGTTTTTACGGGCGGTAAGAGCCGCCGGAAAGAATATTTAAAACCAACCCAAGTGTATGAAGATCAGAAAATCGTCAAAGCGAACTCCTTTGTACAGTTTTTTTTCGAGTTGAAAATACTTTTAATTTACCGTGTTATAGAACATGTTTTTTGAAGGGGGTAAGAGCCGCCGGAAAGAATATTTAAAACCAACCCTAGTGTATCAAAATCAGAAAATCGTCGAAATAACAGCCTTTATACAGTTTTTCTTCGAGTTAAAAATACTTTTAATTTACCTTGTTATATAACAAGTTTTTTCAGGGGGTAAGAGCCGCCGGAAAGAATATTTAAAACTATCCCTAGTGTATCAAAATTAGAAAATTCGCAAAATGAACGCCTTTATACAATTTTTTTTTGGACTTAAAAATACTTTTAATTTACCTTCTTATAGAACGATTTTTTTCAGGGCGGTAAGAGCCGCCTGAAACAATATTTGAAACCACCCCTAGTGTATAAAAATAAAAAAATTGTCGAAATCACCGCTTTTATACAGTTATATTTCGAGTTGAAAATACTTTTAATTTACCGTGTTATAAAACATGTTTTTTGAAGGGGGTAAGAGCCGCCGGAAAGAATATTTAAAACCAACCCTAGTGTATCAAAATCAGAAAATCGTCGAAATGACAGCCTTTATACAGTTTTTCTTCGAGTTAAAAATACTTTTAATTTACCTTGTTATATAACAAGTTTTTTCAGGGGGGTAAGAGCCGCCGGAAAGAATATTTAAAACCATCCCTAGTGTATCAAAATTAGAAAATTCGCAAAATGAACGCCTTTATACAATTTTTTCGAGTTAAGAATACTTTTAATTTACCTTATTATAGATCAAGCTTTTTCAGGGGGGTAATTGCCGCCGGAAAGAATATTTAAAACCACCCCTAGTGTATGAAAATCAGAAAATCGTCGAAATGAACGCATTTATACAGTTGCTTTTCGAGTTGAAAATACTTTTAATTTACCTTGTTATAGAAAAAGTTTTTTCATGGGGTAAGAGCCGCCGGAAATAATATTGAAAGCCTCCCCTAGTGTATGAAAATCTGAAACTCGTCGAAATGACCGCCTTTATACAGTGTTTTTCGAGTTAAAAATACTTTTAATTTACCTTCTTATGGAACAAGTTTTTTCAGGGGGCTAAGAGCTGTCGGAAAGAATATTTAAAACCACCCCTAGTACATGAAAATCAAAAAATCGTCGAAAAGACCGCCTTTATACAGTTTTTTTCGATTTGAAAATACTTTTAATTTGCCTTGTCATAGAACAAGTTCTTTCAGGGTGGTAAGTGCCGCCGGAAATAATATTTAAAACCACCCCTAGTTTATGAAAACCAGAAAATCGTCGAAATGACTGCCTTTATTTAGTTTTTTTGAGTTAAAAATACTTAAAATACTTAAAATATTTAGAACCGCCCCTAGTGTATGAAAATCAAAGAATCGTCGAAAAGACCGCCTTTATACAGTTTTTTTTCGATTTGAAAATATTTTTAATTTGCCTTGTCATAGAACAAGTTCTTTCAGGGTGGTAAGTGCCGCCAGAAATAATATTTAAATCCACCCCTAGTTTATGAAACCCAGAAAATCGTCGAAATGACTGCCTTTATATAGTTTTTTTCGAGTTAAAAATACTTTTAATTTACCTTGTTATAGAAATTTTTTTTCAGGTGGGTAAGAGCCGCCGGAAAGAATATTTAAAATCACCCCTAGTGAATGAATATCAGAAAATCGTCGAAATGACTGCCTTTACACAGTTCTTTTTCGCGTTAAAAATATTTTTAATTTACCTTCTTATAGAGTAAGTTTTTTCAGGTGGGTAAGAGCCGCCGGAAAGAAAAATGTGTAAAGGCGTTCTTTTTCACGATTTTCTGATTTGGATACACTAGGGCTGGTTTTAAATATTCTTTCCGGTCTCTTTTACCCCACTGAAAGAGCTTGTTCTATAGCAAGGTAAATTAAAAGTATTTTTAACTCGAAAAAGACTGTATAAAGGCGGTCATTTCGACGATTTTCTGATTTTCATACACTACGGGTAGTTTTAGATATTCTTTCCGGCGGCTCTTACCCCACTGAAAAAACTTGTTCTATAACAAGGTAAATTAAAATTATTTTTAACCCGAAACAAAACTGTATAAAGGCGTTCATTTTGACGATTTTCTGATTTTGATACACTAGGCGTGGTTTTAAATATTCTTTCCGGCGGCTCTTAGCCCCCTAAGTAAACTTGTGCTATAACAAGGTAAATTATCAGCATCTTTTATTGGATAAAAAAGTGAATAAAGGTGTTCATTTGGCACATTCTGTGTTGCCCCTATCTGCATTACATTTTAGGGTGTTTTACTCTTAAAATAAATTTTTTTTGAGAATTTTTCGTTTAATACTCACTTTTATGCTTAGCTGAACTAATTCCCCTAGGCTAATTTCGGAAAAAAAATATCTATTTTTTTTAAATTTCGTTCATCTGAACGTTCGGAACTTCAGCTACATGTAAACATGGATATATTTCTTTTATACTATTTTCCGTGTACCATTTAAAATGGATTCATCAATAACTTGTTGCGAGGATCCTTTGGATGATTTTGAAAAGGATGGTGTTGTCTACAAGATCACTTGCAAGATTTTTAAGATGACTTACGTGGGATAGGCTGGCAGACTTCTTAATACAGTAGACTTTACGACACTTCTCGCTACGACACTGCTCGTTCCCCGATTTCTGCTTCGTTCGCTTGCCCTCACTGGTCGGCTTTACACCGTCGAGCGAAATAATAGTTACACACGCGTAGTACTGTTGGAGGGAGCAAAACTTTCTCCTCGAAAACAGATTGGAAGAATTGTTGCCAACTCATGTAATTTAAATAGGCCAGCTGATCGAAACTGTCGTTTTTAAAATGGTTTAGTGGATATAACTCGTAAACGATGCATTTGATCGGTATACTTTAAAGGATTGAATTTATTCAGAACAAAAAAATGACCAAAATTCATGCAGGAGGAATTACAATTTTTCTTATTTTTGTTGAAAAATAAACAAATAAACGTTGTTTTTTGCGTTAAAATTAGGGTTAAATTTTTTTGTGTTAAAAATGAAGTTAGACATCTGTTTGTTGTGCCACAATTTAATTGTTAATTAAGTCCTAAGTATTTTTACAACAATGTTCAAAATAGCGTAGCGACAAAAATAGAAGTCTCACATTAATGAAACCGGTATCAAATGTAAGTTTGAAGGGTTAACTTTCATAGTCCGTCGTTCTAGATATATTTTTTTTCATATTTATTAATAATTATAAAGAATTAAAAAATAATTTAATTTTTAAGCTTACAAACAATTAAATTAACTCGGTTGTTTTTCACTAGGATAATAAAACCGACGGCATTTAACCCTTAATTGGCGCCCTGGGTCCAATGGACCGGATCGTTTTTTCGAGTTCAATTTAATTGTACTAAATTTTGAAAAATGAACCAAATGTCGACATCTACAGTTAGTTGACATCACTAACTATAATGGAAGTCGGTTAGTATAGTGCGGCAAGCGCCATTGTATGTTGAGCCGTCACTCAAAGTAGACATCTCGTAAACACCGGGTCCAGCAGACCCACTATGCCATTAACCATAGAAAAACAGATTTTTCCAAAAAAAGTTTTAAAGTGAATTTCGTGTTTTTTTAATTATTTTCGAAGAAGGTGTATCATCTTATATAAAATAATTTTTTCCTTGCGATTATGTCATAAATTTTTCTCATATATAGATGCCTTTCAATTTGTCAAGCTCACTGGGTCATGCCGATGTTGCACCATAGGTTGGCAATTGCCACTATCCGCTAGGACATTCGCTTTGCAATGTCTGCAATGTTGAATAAAAATGTACATCCTAATTTGGAAAACGATCTTCAACGTGTTTTCTTAGAAAAGAAAGTAAGATGCGGAATGTGCACAGAAAACAAAGTAACTTTTATATTATATAATATTAGTTTTATATATTTTTCGTAATTTTGTACGTATTTTCATACAACTAATTTGATGCAATTAAATAAATTAGCTCCAAACATTGAAAATTATGAATTTAATAAATACCTCATTAAATGCATACCATGAACTTAAAATAAATACCTTTTTTGAAAGCCCTGCTTTAATAATGATTTTTTCCTTAAAGTACAGTATCTCAAGAGTATCGTACTAAATTTTTAGGTCTTAATATTGAAATGAACATGACTTATGAATTCATAAGTGAAAAAACGCATTTTTTCATATTTTCTTTTTCACGATTTTTTAAAACTAATTTAAAATTAATTAATTGCTACAAAAACAATTACGTTTCAAAAAAGACATTATAAAGTACTTCAGAAAAAAATTTTAAGAAAAAATATCTAATACAGGCTGTGTAATGCACGTTTGAATACGCTCGGGTGCGACAGACCCATTGTGCCATTTATGTTCGAGCCTAAATTTACCAACAAAATAACCTTGCTGGGCCAATAGATTTGCTGTAGGTGTAGCAATAAAAAAAATGTTATTATGCATTTTTAAGCTATCTCTTATTGGTGAAATGGCGAATTTTTCGTACAAGCAGTTTATTATAAAAAAAATAAAATGTACAAAAAGAACGTGATACAGATTTTACCTGGACAGGTATAAATATAGCGCGAAAAACTTGGATCAAAAGTGAACGCGCTCACTTCAAATCTCTCTTTTTTTATTTATAATTTATAATTCGTTCATTAAATTTTTTAATCCAAAGATATAAAAACTAATAAATGTGTACACTTTTATATATTTTTTATTTTATACAGAATATAAAATCGCGATTTATTATTATGGAAATTATACGCTGTTATTGTAAACGCATTTTTTTCTACCCAACGGCACGTCGTCGTTTCAACTTGTATCTGTAAGCATCTCATCAATTGTTGCATCTATGCTATCTTTTTTAACATTTTTAAATGCTAAATTTGGAAAATCGAAGCTAGATTCGTCTAGATCATCGTCCTTATTAATTTCTTCACATTCCTCATACTTGCTTCACATACCTTATACATACTTTGAACATATCTTTCATCAGCACTTACAGTATTTAAATTTTAACCGACTTCGATGTTAATACTTTCATCTTGTTGACTTTAATTACAAGTTTCCCAATTACAGTGACTACAGTACTCGGAACACGGGATACCTTTCTTCACACAGCTACAAGCTCCCGTACAACATTTTGTGCATTTGCAAAAAAATTTTGTCATTTACTTTCCACCCCCAATAAGTTCACTCCATGTGATTATTAAATTACTTTTTCATCTGATAATATGCTCTGGATGCGTGTTGAGCTGCCGCTTCATCTGTAAGGAGTGATACAAAAATAACAGTAAGCAAAGACAAATTTTTGTCGTTAGATAAAAATAAACGTAGATTAATTTCTAAACTAAGAGTGCTACTTGAAACTGCAGGTTTTCGTACGAATCAAGCTGAAGAAACTTGACTCAATTATCGAGGTGGCAAATCGTACATCTCTCTTCAATATTAAAAACATAATTTCCACGGTCAATCAGAATTCGGCAAATATGTATATTTGATAGTCTGAGCTGTACAAAGATTCGTTTATAAAACAGAGACATTCGCATGAGTAAATATGACTGTGTGCCGAATTTCATCGCTAAATGCGGAAAAATGAGCAAGCTCTTAGACAGAACATCGAAAAACCACTTGCATCGAAAAAAACAAGGATCTAGGAAAGCCAATTCAATTTGTGAATCCCAATTGTATATTTTGTATGAAATAAAAAAGATGAAAGTGTACACATTGATTAATTTTTATATCTTACGAATAAAAATGTAATAAACGAATTATAAATAAAATATTATTTTCAAACAAAATACATTTTTTCCTCTAAAAAATGTAAAAAAAGGACAAATTTCAAAAAAATTTCGATTATTTTAACATGTAATATTATTTAAATCAATAAGTAATCAATTTTGCAAGAAAAACAATCAATGTCTTTTACTTTGTTTGGAACAATTACATTTGTAAAAATGTTTAAACTTTGACATCAAATTCGGTTTAGTTGAGAAAAAGTAGTTGGATAGCAATTTCTTTTTTCTGAAGAGATTTGAAGTGAGCGCGTTCACTTTCCATACAATTTTTTCGCACTATATTTTAACAGGTCAAGGTAAAATCGGTGTCACGTATTTTTTGTACATTTTATTTTATTTTATAATAAACTGCTTGTTCAAAACATTCGCCATTTCACCAATAAAAGATGGTTTAAAAACGCATAATAACATTTTTTTGTATTGCTACACCTACTATTGCATAACTGCAATTAACAGACAAGTTCAGGTAACAATAACTGCAAATCTATTGGTTCTAGCAAGGTTATTTTATTGGTAAATGAAGGTCTTCGGGGCTGCTATTAAATGCCGTCAATTTTATTTTCCAACACTGTAAAAAAATCTATTGAATTTTACATCTCTGGTAGATGTAAATAAAAGGACCCTCGTGTATCGGAGTATTTTTACGAAAAATTGTAAGAATCCACCTAGCGATGAATTTTACAATTGAATCTGTTGTGATATTCCAATTCGGCCGGTAATTTTACACACGAAAATGTAAAATTCATTTTGTGACAGAATAAAATAAAATAAAATTGATTAGGGCGACAGGTTTCGAACACTCGAAGCTCAAACTTCGTATAATTTCATGATATTGAAGAAACACAAGCCGGGCACGTTACCACCTACCTAAAACACATAAGATAATATGGGTATGTTTTGATGTTTCAATAGTTTGTAACAAAACTATGAAATATACGTTTTGAATAACCACATTTTTCCGTTCCAATAGCAGAAAATGTAAAAGGCAAAATAGGAATAGATCGAATTTTATCTATTTTGTGTGAAAGCTGTCCAAAAAGTTGAACAGAGCTGTAAATTTCTTCAAAATTAGAGAGAGAAGGCATTGATAAACAACGAAAGCGAGAGCCGCTTTCGTATTCACATATTATTTGATTCATTATTATAAATTTTCAATTAATGATAAATCAAAAATCTTAAAGTTTCCGCCAGGGTAAAATTACAGATTTTTGGTAAAATTAAAAATCTCGATGTAATTTTCAATCACAGCAAAGTGATTTTACCGACGCATGGTTTTTTTACACGCTGCGACTAAATTTTCCCTTCTGAATGTAAAGTTCGTACAAGCGAATGTATAATTTTCTTTTTATCGAGTGTTTAATATTGCACAGCTGTTCGCCTGTTCTTTTATTTACATCGCTAGAGGATGTAATTTCACACACTTTTGTAAAATGACACAGTGATGTGTAATTAACAATTACAAGTAATTAACAATTACATTGTGAGACAACAAATAGATGAATCTTCACCAATTTTTTTTGCTGTTTTATAGCATCGTGAAGTATGTAATCATGACATGTAAAAATGTCTAACTTCATTCTTAACAACCAAAAAAAATTATTTTTAAGCCTAATTTTAACGCAACAAACAACGTTTATTCGTTTATTTTTAAATTAAAATAAAAACAATTTTAATCCTACATGCATGAATTTTGTTCATTTTTTTGTTCTGAACAAATTCACTCATGTAAAGTATGCCGATTAAACGCATCGTTTACGAGTTATATCGACTAAACCAATTTAAAAAATGGTCAAACTTGGTATTTTTTATTTGACGGCCCACCCATATTCATTTTCCGTCACTTCGAAACTGGCGCAAACTCAAAATATGCTCTACGCACCTGCCCAAACACTTTCCAACAGTTACCTCATCTGGAATCGACTTTTGCATGTCACTCTACTCTTCCTACTGAGGTATTGTCTTATCTCAAGCACATGCATACGCGGCCGGTTGCGCCTACTGCGCCAAACGCGGCTTGACGCAGAAGAGAGGGTTATCTAATACTTCCTGATCGCGTTCCCCTACAGTCCCGAAAACGAGAAGTGCCTTAGGAGCTTATTAATCTTGACCATGATTTTCATTGCGATAATGTTGAAATTTGACATAGTGACGGTAATACGAGATAGACGATTTATGGAAATGCTTTACATTAAAAAACAAAAGGAGTTATCTATTAATTTAAAAAACTGTTTTCGTCAAATTAAACAAAAGTTATGCTAGTATGATGTATTATATTGAGCACTGAGTTTTCGTGAATCTCGATTTTCTTTTAGTTTCTCTATTTCTGATATGTTTATGATGAATATTCCAGGTATGTTTATAAACAGTTTGACTTTAGACCCTCAACGGATATTACATGAATATTTGTGATGGGTTTAGATTTTGACCCTCGCTTGATGATACTCGGGTGTCCGGGAGAGAGCATCGTGGTTTCGTTGCAACATGTCAGCTCGGAACAAGCTCAATCGAATTTTTTTTCATTGTGGTTTTGAGTTCACACAATGTTTTTTCGCTCTCCTGCACAATTGCCATTTTTCAGTTCCCTTATACCTTTCCAAGAGACGGTTGCGACTCTCTCCTCGGAAGGACCGCCGCGTGCGAGGAATCAGTCGAGTATTTTGCGCAATATTATGCATTTCAATTGGAAACGGTTCAGGCAGCCCTAACTGTTTACGTTTGGATACTCCCGACTTGTGACCAAAGCTGTTTGCAGGAAACTCCTGACACTGGACAGAATCCGAAAATTTGGTATATTTAAACATCGGTTTCTTACAGTGAATATTATTTTATTACATGAATTTTTATTTGATCAAAGTTGATGCAAAAATAGACACGATTCCTTGTTCCAAGATTTTAAAAATCTGGAATAATTAAAAAAATGTATCAAAAAAGTTTTCAAACAAATAAATATATTTATCGATAAAATTTCGTTTTTAAATATTGTATATTATGAAGATGTAGTTTACCTTTTTACTAAAAATATTATTCGATATTCATTACAATATTTTAGGCTTCCAAAACCAAACAATCTTAAATTCTAAAAGTTCGAAATTAAAAAATAAAGGGATTTAAAATGATAATTTTCGGACATCTACCACTTTTAGATACGATTGGAGATTCCACAATGTCAAATAAAACTGATCTTAGAAATAATAAAATTGATAAGATGTCAATTTCCAAACTAGTGAAAAAGTAACTAAAAAACTCTAATAACAGAGGGAAAAGCAAATCATGGAAACCTTATAGATGAATTAATTGTTATTGCATTGTAAAAATATTGAAGTTTTAAAATGTTTATATATTTAAATTTTGAAAATTTCAAATTACACGGAGAAAAAGATATTGCACAATGATATCGCAAAACCTCTGTATTGAAATAAAGCACAATATGATAGCGTACAAGCAGGTTCCGGAGCTTTTTAGGATATTATATAATATTCTAAAAAACTCCGGAACCTGCTTGTACGTTCTCATATTGCGCAACATCGTTTGGCCACTACTAGAACCCTCGCATATATAATATAATAAAATAATAATATAATGTAAAATCTTTCAATGTATGATATCACGATTTTACGCTATTATAATGTGATAATTACGATACATAGCGCAGGAATTACGGTATATATTGTAATTCTTGCGATGTCGTTTTCTTCTTGTACAAGCATTAAAAAGTTAAGAATTGATCATTTTATCACTGAGAAATGTAAAAAATAATTTCCATCAGAACGGTCGAAGAATTATATGATACGAAAAATCTCTTTTCTTATTTAAAATAAAAATTATAACTCTCAGAGTAATTCCCATATATTCAAATTTCTTTAATCAAATTTGTATATTTAGCATGATTCCAAAAAATGGAGTATTTCTGTATTTTTACAATAGAATTCAGTGTATTTTTAATGTGATTCAGTGACCCATAAATATTTCAGGATTTCAATATGTAAAAATGCACAAAAAATCAGTGAAAATTCACTGAAATTTATGTTGCATCACAAAAAAACGACGATTTTTTACCGAAAGTGGATAAAAAAACGTTGCGAATGGTTTAAAAACATCGTTTAGTCTAATTGACTGCATTGACAATTGAACCAACATTCACTAAATTTTAATGTAGTTCAAATTTCTGAAGCGTTTTTACCCAACTTCAACATATAAGAAGGTTCTAGTATTGTTATTCTTACGCTACTCTAAATATTTCCTATTTTAGAAAAAACACGAAACCGGGGGTTGCCTGGAGATAGCCTTAGCCCTAAATCGGAGGAATCCAAACGTAAACAGTCCAAAAGTGAACCAAGTTGCTGCTACGCGCCTGGTTGACACCATGTTCTTCGCGCTTGCGCAACGACGCTCGCGACTCGCTCACTGTGCTATGTGCACAGGGAACGCATTCTTGACCTACCCGTCACAGGTTCAACGTGTGCATTCGTCTGTGCTCTCGGTCTCTCTCTCTCTCTCTGCCACCAAAGATGGCGTCGGTTAGTGTATCAGCTGCGAGCCTATAAAATAAAGTCTTGATTGGATTGGCTGCAAGCTAATGTGTTTTCTTCTTACTTGTGAAGTGCCAGAGTGAATTCCTGGCCATGGGAGTGTATATTAAATATCCATAACACTACTTTCATAATGTTTTCGATGATCACTATTTTAATCTGAACCTTTACGTATAATGTGTAAACACGTGAAGAATATTTAAGAGCATCGTATAGATCCTTATGGCGTCCTCTACGGCCTGCGCTTAGGGTAACTTTTCACGAAGATCTGTTTTGAAATAATCGTGGAATTAATATTTTTAATAGGATTTATATCAAGTTACTTTGTTGGTTTATAGCTAATTTGATTGATTGAAACCCTAGAAGCGAATTCGATGTGTCTAATAAATTCAACGAATAATTCAAAACAAGCCTCCGTGAAAAGTACCCTAACTTGTATAAATACATCATTGTGACAATTCAGCTTGCCAGCAGGATTGATATAGTTATATGAATAATAAGAAAATATAAGATTAAATAGTAATAATATATAAGTTTATATAATAAGAAGGAACACTACTTTAAGTAGTAAGATCAACTAATGTATTTGTAAAATAACTAATTTAATAGTAAGACTTACTATTTGAAGCAGTAACGCTTTCTATTAAAAGTAGTAAGCACACCTACCTGAAAGTAGTACCTACCACCGAAAGTTGTAGCGAGAACAAATAAAGTGGTACACTTTAATAGCATCGGCATATATTACAAACTAAAATAGTTGGGCCTACTACTTTGTTAGTTGTCCTAACCAACTAGTTTTTTTAGTGTAATACATATAATAATTTTACGGTGAAGAAAAACTATAATGTCAGCAATCCTTTACACGTAAAAAATAATGTTTCTCCCGCTTACTTCATTTCAACGTTTGCGGCATCTGTCTCTCGCTTTCTTAACATAAATTTCCTCTAGCCCTCCGTCGGGCGCACCTTTGAACGGAACAAAATCAGGTGCAGACGGTCTGAGAGGCCATCCACATAATCCCACCCCTCCCAATTAATTTTAATTTTTAAGAAGCGATTAATTTTAATTTTTAAGAAGCGATTAATTTTAATTTTTAAGAAGCGATTATAAACATTTTTAAAAAATTAAACGCATGTTTTTACTAACATAAAACTTTTTGGAGGAGCGCTTGGATTGGCCGCAAGGAGGTGGAAGGGCGCCCAAAAAAGTGTTTTACTGGATTTTCAGGCCAACTGCGCCCGATGGAGGGCGAGGGAGAGTTATGTCACTGCTTACTCCGCTTTTGAAATTGGCGCGACTTTAAATCCAATTTAATGTTCAGATACTGATTAAATAGTAAATAAATATAATGAAAAAATAATAATGTAGGTGTAACAATTAAGAATGTTTAAAAAGTAAATAATCTTTTTTTAAGCATACATTTTTTAAAATCCTATTATTTAAGGCTGTTCGAAAACTGCTGTCACATCTAAGAAATAGTAAGTAGAATAAAAATAATAATGAGAATAATAATTTAGATTCGATCATTCAAAACTATTGCAAAGTGAAAAGTAATTTTTTTAATTACATGAATTTTTGAAATATTAATTAACAAATTGGCTAAACTCAAACTTATACTACAAATGTTCGAGTTCCCGTGAAAAAAAAATCAAATGAGACAACACACAGAGGAAAAATGTATAATAATGTTAATGAAGTAAAGCAAAGAAATTGAATTCTTTGTTGAACACATTTGATTAAAATATTTAAATTAAAAATACATTTAATTCAATCCTAGAGAAGACCAAAATAATATTTTTCAAAACAAAGTTGATATCAGAATCTCAATCCAGAAATCAATTTTAGTCTTCTTTTATTATTTACAATTTCCCACGTGTTACAGTCAAAATGTACCAACAATCATAAACAAATAAGGTACATTTCCGTGTTCTATTACATTATTTTTTGAAAATTCAAATCTTACCTCCCAAACAAAAGATTTCAAGTGAGGTATCCAATCATCTCGATTAATACTCTCTATCGATAATTGCTTAAACGCAGGATCCTTTGGTATTTATCCTAAGTAAAAATCTTGGCCAGAACTATTACGGCAATAAGAGATGCAACACGGCACCATTGTTTTTTCATTAAAAAATCTTATTTTCCCAACAAACACTGCACGGAAATATATTATGACATATAATCTCTTCCTAAAGGAAACTTCAAAGTTTTCGAGCTTTGTTACGTATTTCCGATACCGGTTTCGCGTCGGCTAGTGGAGGGGGTTACGAGACACAACTCTCCCTAAAGGAATTCTATCTCAAACCATTCTATCAGAGCAGCCTCCACAATCATATTATTACTTGTTAAGGGGACCTTCTTATATATAAATGGTTCAGAAAATTTGTTCATCTTTTTTTCATTAATTGATCAAATTCCAGAAATACCGGTGTAAAATTTTTCCTCTACATTCGAAAAATTGCGGGACATGTGATTTTTTTGTCGCGTCATGTTGTGCAACCCGTTCGCGACCGCGAATGACGATAACTTTAAATGATTTTTTCTGAAAACCACGTTTTTCGAACTGGCCTGCACGATTGCTCGAGAACGGCCTGCGAGCTGAGATTTCTTTTTGAACAGCAAACGTCCTCTCACTACTGGCGGTTTCGCGTGCATGGCAAAACCTTCGTCGACCCCGCGAGCTGCGACACTGCCTGGGCCAGTAGTTCTAGGAAGGTCTAAACTTCAAGGCCTAAAACCGCGGGTCTGGTGTCATACAAAGACACTAACAAACTATAATTTTTAAAAGAATACAGGAATATATTATCACGACCTAGCCAATATGTGTCAGAAAGAATGCTGATGTGTGGGAATATATAAGTCATATTTATGTGTGTGAAGTTTGATAACAGGTACATTATACAGGATTTATGCGCTCTTTCGTGTATTTTCATTTCACCAGTAGCACGGAATTACGTAAACTGTGGGTTTTGATTGCACAGTGTCATTTCACGTGTCTTTCACAAATGGTTCGAGTTCGCCCATTAATTTGAATTGGATCTTTATTATCCGTTACCTGGAGAACATTTCACAAAATTAATTTATAATTGTAAACATAGACTAGAATGAATTAAAAAAAATTGGAAATATAAAACAGCCTAGCACACAAAAGGTTCATTGTAGCTCCTTCATGACTTGTGTGAAATTTGAAATAGATCAAACAATATCCTAAGATTCCGCAAGGCAAGAAGCAGTTTAAAAACTTCGTGGTTCTCAGAGTTTTGCAATAATTACTAATATTATTTGTATTTCGTTATCTATATAATACGCCCAATTTCCAAAAATCTCACGAAAAACTTTTATTTTATTAATAATTTCAAACTTAATTTTACTCCACAGAAGCTTAGGATATTGGATCAATCTATTTAAAATCCTCTATATTTTATAAGAGACCACAAATAAAACTTTTTAGTGCTGCGGAGACGGCCATTAATTAGGTAAGTATAATTTAAATAAATGTTAACTCCCCCCTTATTATGTAAGATTTCATGTTTTTACTTAACATATCAACAATGCATCAATTCTTTCCTCTGTAAACGAGATTGCAAAAGATTGGAAAGGTTTCCACTGATTTGAAAGGATTTCAATAGTTTTCCATAAGTTTGATGAATTTACCTAATACAATTACAGAGAGTATCTCAATATTTCCATGAGATGTTACAAGATTTTAAGTGACTTCAAGGAGGTTCATTCGATTTCAAGACATTTTACGAATTTTTAACAGATACCGAAGGATTTGGCGGAATGTGGATTTTACAAAGATTTTTAAGCCATATTGAATTATTTTACTGAATTTTGTAGAATGTCAGGCAATTTTAATTGGATTTCTAGGATTTTAAGGATTTTAATTTCATAGGGTTTCAAAAGATTTGCAAAGATATCAAAGAATTTTAACCGATTTCAGGAGATTCAAAGTGTTTAATGATTTATTGGAATGTGAAAGGATTTAAAGAGATTTTAAAATATTTAGAAGTATATCCACGGATTTTAAAGGATATCGTAAAATTTCAAACAAGTTTATCAAACTTTCAAAGGATTTTTGAATATTATTAAAGATTTTAAGATGTTTTGAGACATTTTAATTGCTTTTTAAAATATTTAAAAGCATTTCAAGAGATTTAGAAAGATTACCACCGATTTTGAATCATTTTTAATGAATGAAAATGAATGAATATTTCACATATTTTAAGAAATCTCGCAAGAATTTGAAATATTACACGCAATTTCAAACAATTTTAGAGGGTTTCCGCAGTTTTTAAAGGATTTCAAGAGATTTTCAGAAATAAAAAACTTTTCAAAGAGATTACATGAGATTATTTAAAATATGCGTGAAATTCAAAGGATAAAAAGAAATGTTCAAATTATAAAAAAACTTTAAAGAATTGCAAATATTTCCAGGAATTATACAAGATTTCATGAAAGATTTAAACAATGGTTAACTTCTCGACTCTATAATTATTGGACGAACGCAATGTGAAATATTACATAATAAGAAATAAAGAAAATGGATGATGAAATAATGCGTATAATAGTATAAAAGGTAACACAATAGAATATATTATTTATTTGAACTTGAAATGCCGATATAAAAACCAAATTCATCTTAAACTAAGCAGGCGGACCAAACGTACACGCAGAAAAAAGAACCTTATATTTGACTGAAAATCAAGTTAAATCTACTGATCTTCTAAGTACGTATATGGACGATACGACAGTTCAGTAAACGCTGCAATTATTGGCAACTAAATATGACTATCATTGATGGTAAACCAGCAGGAAGAGACAAAAAACTTATGAATTTTTTTGAAGTCGATTCCAGATGAGATAACTGTACGTTTTTTTCCGTTATAGTTAGTGTTAAAAAAATAATTTTTTGGACCGTTAAAAATGAAGATAGACATTTGTATATCTTATGATTACTTACTTTACGATGCTATAAAACAGCAAAATAAAATTGGTAAAGATGCATCTATTTGTTGTCTCACAGTGTAATTGTTAATTAAGGCCTTCATATTTTTAAAATAATATTCAAAATATCGTAGCGACAATACTAGCGGTCGCGCATAAATGAAACTGGTATTAAATGAAAGTTTAAAGTTTAATTTCATTGTCTGTCGTTTTGGATATATTTTTTTCATTTTTATTCATAATTATAGCGACTCGAAAAATAATTTAATTTTTAAGCTTATCAACAATTAAATTATGTCGGTTGCAGTTATTGTTACCTGAACTTACCTGTTAATTGCAGGTATGCAATTGTAGGTGTAACAATAAAAAAATGTTATTATGTGTTTTTAAAACATCTCTTAGTGGTGTAATGGCAAATGTTTTGTTATGAGCAGTTTATTATAAAAAAAATAAAATGTACAAAAAAACGTGACAGGTTTTACCTGGACTGATAAAAACATAGTGCGAAAAACTTGCATCATAAGGGAACGCGCTTACTTCAAATATCTCCAGAAAAAAGAAATCGCTCTATCTTCCTTGTTTGTAAATGTTGAAAGCTCATTCAGAGACTTTATCCGACAGATGCAATCGTTATAAACAAATTGAACAACATTGATTATTTTTTTTTGCAAAATTCATTACTTATTGATTTATCAATATTACATGTTAAAATAATCTCATGTGTAAGTCGTTAATTATTAAATGAAGCCGCTAAAGTACATTTTAAATTAACTTTTTAACTAATTAATAAGAAAAATAATCGAATAATGTTTGAAATTTACTTGAACATGTAATATGTAATATTATGCAATATTATTTAAATCAATAAGTAATGAATTTTGCAAGGGAAATAATCAATGTTTTTCAATTTGTTTATAAAAATTATATTTGTAAACATTTTAAAATTTTGACATAAGATTAAGTTTATTCGGGAAAAAGTAGTCAGAAAAAGTCTTTGAATGAGCTTTCTACGTTCACAAACAAGGAAGATAGAGCGAATTCTTTTTTCTAACGAGCTTTGAATTGAGCGCGTTCACTTTTGATCCAAGTTTTTCGCACTATAAGAAATGGTTTAAAAACGCATAATAACATTTTTTTATTGCTACTCCTACAATTGCATACCTGCAATTAACAGGTAAGTTTAGGTAACAATAACTGCAAATATATTGGTCCTAGCAAGGTTATTTTTTTGGTAAATGTAGGTCTTCAGGTCTGCTATTAAATGTCGTCAGTTTTATTTTCCTACCGTTAAAAAAAACCGAGATAATGTAATTGTTTATGAGCTTAAAAATTAAATTATTTTTCAATTCGCTATAATTATTAATAAAAATGAAAAAAAGATATCCAAAATGACAGACTATGAAAGTAAACCCATCAAACTTCCATTTGATACCGGTTTCATTAATATGGGACTGCTAGTTTTGTCGCTACGCTATTTTGAAAATGGTTCTAAAAATATATAGGCCTTAATTAACAATTACGTTGTCAGACAACAAATAAATGAATCTTCACCAATTTATTTTTGCTGTTGTATAGCATGTTAACGTATGTAATCATGATATTTTCAAATGTTTAACTTCATTTTTAACAACCAAAAGTAATTATTTGTTTGACCCTAATTTTAAGGCAAAAAGCGACGTTTATTTTTGAATGAAAATAAAAAATTTTGTAATCCAACATACATGAATTTTGTTCATCTTTTTGTTTTGAACAAATTCATGTCTGTAAATCACATGCCCTTAAACGCATCGTTCACGAGTTATATCGACTAAACCATTATAAAAAACGATCAAATCTGATATTTTTTATTTTACAACCCGCCCATATACATTTTCCGTCACTTTGAAACTGACGCAAACTCAGAATATGCTCCACGCACCTGCCCAAATACTTTCCAACAGTTATCTCATCTGGAATCGACTTTTGCATTTCACTCTACTTTTCCTACTGTTCTATGGATACCTGACCTGCGGATCAGTAGATTTTACCGATCCAGTGGCTTGTCTTTACAGTTCCTCGATGCTGCAATTACGAATTATCATGTCACTTTAACGAATAATATAAAGAGATCTAGCTTATGCTATATGTTAACGGTATAGACTTATAGTTTAGACAGCACTTTAAATTGTGAAAAAGTATTGCTAAAAAATAATTAATAAATAAGCGCACGTTAAACTCTTATATATATATATATATTCAGATATACTTATAATTAATCGGTATTTAAAAGTTACAACGTTTATAATACAATTAAAATTTCGCACGAAATGGGGGGGGGGGGGGGGGGGGGGGGGGGGGGGGGGATTCGAACACATAAACCTAAGCACGCAAGTAAATTGTCTTAGCCACTAAAATTTCGAAGATATTCGAAATGCATTTGTAACTGAGGTGGCGACCTTGAGAATGCCTTCTAAATGCACGCCCATGCCATCGCGGCACCCAACAAAAGCTCTCGGATTTACCTTATATCCATAGAAGTCAGCTGAAACCGTTACGGAAAACAAAAACGTCCTGTTCCAATAAACTTTCAAGTGTACGCGATCTGTCTCTGTGAAGAAGTTGTGCCGTCCAAAATTGTGTTATTTTTTATAAAATCCCTTCCGTGCTAAGTGGTAATATTGTGTAATGTGACAACTGACACAGAAATGTCAACAAGAAATGTTTTTACGTGATCCAATCCATCCATTGCCTATTGCGCCGTGAATTCACCTGGTGATCCGCGCAGATAGGTTGCGTTGTTTCGACTTTAGGGACGAGCTAAGTAAACCAATCGAATCGGTAGCATGTACCGAACCTTCGGTAATGTTCACTGCACCACTATTTTAATATCGGTTCAGTGGATTTTACCTTTCTTCCAGTATGTAATACCAGAGAATAGATGTTTATTTTACAAACGGATAAGCATTAAATTAACCTTAATTTCATTGTGACATTTACGAAATGCTAAGTGATTTTGCCATTTTCTCCCCCTTATTATGAGCAGTTTATGCTGTTACGGTTTCAAGAAACCATCTACATTTCTTGATAAGTAAATATTACATTTCTTTTTTCTCCGTGTAGTTAAAAAAATCCTTTGACATGAAACAAATTATTCTTTGACTGACATAATTGCATCCATTTTTTATCATATTTTCTTAAGAAAGACAAGTTCTATGTTCTTTTAAACAACACTTTGTTGCCAAAATTGTAGGCGTATTAATAATTATTTTGGTTCATGCCTAAAGTGAAAACTATGAAAAAAATCACTGTTTAATAAAACGTGACCCTATGCATTTCTGAAAGAGGACGTGTCGCTTCGGAAGTATACAACAAAGTAATATTTAACTGAGCTTATACCTTTGAAAAAATAAGTATCTTGCCGTCCAGAAATTCAGGATGATTAATTAAATAATTGTTATCAGTTTGTCTAGTGAATAGTCCATTCCCTTTTTCAGCTTCGCCAATTTTTCAGTACGACTAGGCGCAAATTGAAAAAAAAACAATTAACGTTTCTTTCATGATTTTTTGCGCTAACCTCGAAAATTGTTAAATTTATTGTAAATATTAGGTTTTCGTTAAAAAATACAAATAATGTAATGCTTTTTGGACAAAGAAATTTCTACTTTCACTTCTAGCGCAAAAAATCTCAGAAATCTAACACCAGCCAAAAAATGATGGTCAGATTTTAATTCAGCATGAAAAGCTACTAGAGGAACGACACTGTGTATTTTATTAACTATCAGTGAAACCGGTTCTATTTTCATACATAAATATTGTATTATTTTTGTTCTTATTCTTAAAATTGTTTCTCAAAACAGTTTGAAAACCGAGTTGAAAACGAGAAAAATATGTTTTTTTTTTCAATTTAGTAAAAACCCAGGTGAAAATATTAATACATGGAACTCAGTAACTGAGATACAATATGGAATTAGGGAATTATGTACATATTATTATAAAATGATATGTTGTTGGAATTTTTTTGGAGGAAATTCTTTTCTAAGTTGAAAACACGATTTTTGGAAACGCTTATGTTTCCTCTGAAAAATTATCAAAATGGCAATTTTTTTTAAAATGACACCTTTAAATTATTTTTTACGATGCTAATAGCAGTTCTCTTACCGTGCGTCATTTTCATCTGTAAGTGAGTAATTTAGTGAAAAGATAATTACTAATTGAATTAGTAATCATGGATTACTAATTGAATTACTAACCACAGAAAACTTTATGGAAATTCAGTGAAAACCTTTACTGAAGATTTTTTTAAATGACCCACTTCTCATTGAGACTCGAAATATTTTGATCAATTTAAAAATATTTAAGAAAACTACACATCAGAATAAAAATGAAAAAATTGACTAGATCAAAAATCGTACTTTATGGACGAAGAATTTTATTTTAATCCAGCTACTGGATTCAAGATGGATTCCTAAATTAAGATGTATCACAGAAATTGCAAAAATTGTAAATTGAAAACAAAAACCAAATTTCGATTTCGTAATCACGTGAGACGGCTTTCAGCTGCCCAAATTATTGCAATTTTTTTTATATTTAATAGGGGGCTCCCGTTCCTGCCGATCCCGCTGCTGTGCTTGCTGATAGTTGCCTCATTAAAATCCTTTTTGTAAATGTTTGGTGAGTATAAACGAAACTTTCGCGTTTTAAACATACGATTCGGATTAAGAGGAAATATAGCTCTCGGTTTCTCTTTCTTCCTTTATTTTCCCCTGATACTTACTTTATCTTTCCCTCTTTCTCTTTTCTCTGTATGCCTTGCTGTACTTTGTTTGTTCGTGTATAGAAGTTAACGGCGATATACTTGTTCCTAAAAGGCTAAAAAAACTTGACATAAAAAAATACAGAAAGTGACATAAAAGTTAGAAAATATAGAGTAACTTAAATACTTCTTTATTTCAAAAAACAATACTCTTTCACCTTATACGATTTCAATGTTAGCTCACAATTTTGAGATTTTAAATGGCAAGTTTTTAAGTTTCTCGTGAAAGTCTATAAATTAAGAACAAGTTCTAAAAATCTGAAATCGTTGATGCTACCTGAAGAAAAAAGTTAATAATATTTTTTAATGTAATTTTAACTCTTTCGTTGCCCTGTATGCTAAGAGAATAATATTTGTCCATCCGTTACAGCAAAGTACGTGGAAGCTCATTGAATTTCTGAGATATTATAACAAGGTGGCCATATACGTTCAACAGAAAATTCATTAAAAATCAAAAGTCATTTCAAATAAGATATTTTCAAAACGAGTTTATTCCAACCCTCATAATACGCAATATTGTAGAAATATTGATAGAATATTTATTTAAAACTTTGGCATCATTAAAAATAAATATTTCTGTAACGTTCAAAAAACATTTAAATGTCCGACCCAGGCAATATTGGTCAAGAATATTTCTGCAACATTTCAAAAGAATAGTGAAATTACGCTTGCTTTATCCGTGTGAAAACTTTCCTCAAAATCTTGCTCGAATATTGCTGCGCAATGTTGCTCCAATATTGGCAAAGATATTGATGGAACATCTCCATAAAACGTTTTCAAAATATATTATTGAATGTTTCTTTCTGAATTTATTTTTTAATTATATTATTTTGAATTACTTAAAGACACCGAGAGACTTTGGATATTAATAATTCTTTTATCGCATATCCATAATTCAAATGAAGCATGAAAACAAAAACAAAAACCCAAGACGACTCTCTCGGTTCCAGTTCTACCTCCCCCCCCCCCCCCCCCCTCTTTTAACCCTCTCTTATTAACTGAAGTTTTTGGTGGGACTGACGTTAGAACTACAATCTCCACCATATGTCGGTTTGATACTTAACTTTGACATGATTTCGTCTCAGAAAATAAACTTATTGCATAAAGGTGTTAGTTAGGCGTATAATCTAAACAATAAATAATACAAACTACAAAATAGCCTCGGAAAGGACTGGACCTTTCAATGACAAAAAGGCATGCGCACGGAAAATTTAAAGGTCATGTTTCAGGCGACGAATGGAGACTGGGTGTTTGGAATGCTAGGGGAGTAAATGATCTCTGCACGACATTCTTTTAGAATTATCTCGTTATTTACTTTGTCCATCAGGGTTTTCCCGCATATTATGCGCATGAATCTCATGTCAATTGCGTTAATTTTACTCTTATCTTTTTCTTGATAAGTCCATGTCTCGC
>NC_046663.1:111720025-111722300 GCF_010883055.1 Belonocnema kinseyi
TTTTATTTGCGTTAATTTTGAGTCCCATGCTCTTCATGCTTGCATCTAGTTTATTCAGCATTCTTTGTAGGTCTTCGATAGACTCTGCCATAACAACCTTATTATCTGCGTCTGAATTGCGTGAAACTATGGACGTGAAGAAACTAGATATTTTATGTGTGCCCGAAACAAAGAAAGGGGATGCGAAACTAAAGAAATAAAAGACGGCGTGTTGAAAGGCGGATTTGAAATATGGTCAGGAGTAAACTGTGAATCACATGGTAAACAAGGAGTAGGTCTGATTTTGAATGAAAGAGCAAAGCAACATCTCGGAGACCATGCTTTCTTGTCTCCCAGACTGCTGTGGGCTAGAATGAAAGTAGGAATCAGAAGACTATTTATTATAGCATGCTACGCGCCGGTTGATAGTGATCCTAGAGAAGTAAAAGACGCCTTCTGGGATACTTTAATTGACACAATAAACATCTGCAAACATGGGGAAAGAATAATTGTGCTAGGAGACATGAACGGTTGGGTGGGCATCCAAAATCAGGATACAGAAAGAGTATTAGGTAATTTTGGGGAGCCAAGAACAAACTATAACCGAGATAAACTAGTTGGTCTATGCTTAGAAAGGGGTCTGTTTATTACAAATACTTGGTTTAGGCATAAAATAATCCACATTTACACCTGTCTAAAGAAAATAGCCGCAGTATAATTGACTTTGTTGTTGCGGATGAAAGACTTAGAGAGTTAGTCAAAGATATAAGAGTCATGAGGGGTCCTGAATGCAATACTGATCATTACCTTCTGATCCCAAAAATTAACTTAGGTCGGGGTTGGAGAAAAAAGAGACCCAAGAAAGCAAAACAAACGCGAATCAAAATTGAGAACCTACAGAAACCGGATGTGCGAATAGTTTTCCAAAATAAGATAATCGAAAGCATAGATAGGGCTACATGGGAGGATCGTATAAAAAACAAAGATATAGAGGGCGCCTGGACAATGTTACGGGATATCCTTGTTAGATGTACGATCGAAGTCTGTGGTACCGCAGTTGTAGGAAGAATTTCTGGTGAGACGTGGTGGAATGATGAAATTCAGGCTGCCCAAAAAGCAAAAAGAGAAGCGTACAAGAGAACTTTGAACATCGCAGGTCTTAGCAATGAGGAAAGAAGCAGACGTAGAAAGGATTATAGACGCGAAAAAAGGCTACTTAAACGATTAGTTGAAGAAAGTAAAGATACAATTAGAGTAGAAGAAGTGATAAAAATACAAAACGACTTTGAAGGAAGCAGGAAACTACTTTATAAAAAAAATGAAAGGAAACAAAAGTACAGAAATTGTCAACATGAAAAAAAGTAGGGGGGAAATGGTATATGATGCAGACGGAATACTAGAGGCTTTCAGAGACTATTTTAGGAGACAATTCGGAGATGAAGCTATAGGACACCACAACTGCGATGTTGAACACGATGCTATGGAATAGTCAATTGAAAAAGTCTGTGTCACTGAGGTTAGGGATATAATTAAGAACTTAAAAAACGGTAAGGCTGTCGGGGTAGACGGTATTAACGCTGAAATGCTTAAACACGATGGCGCGTGCATACCACATAGACTGTGCGAATTGATAAATTTATGTTTCGAGATGGGAGACGTCCCAGACGATTGGAAAGAAGCTATTATCGTACCAATATACAAGAGAAAGGGAGATAAAAGCGAGTGCGATAATTACAGAGGGATTAGCTTATTAAGCACCGTAAGTAAAATATATTCAAAAATACTTATTCGTAGGGTAATGAAAATAACAGAAGCAAAGATTTGGGAAGTCTAAAGTGGGTTTATGCCAGGAAGGTCATGTACGGATCAAATATTTAGTTTAAGCCAAATAACAGAAAAAAGTTTGAGAGTAGGAAAAAAAGTTTTCTGTGCACTTGTTGTCCTAGAAACAGCTCTTGACAAGGTAGATAGAAGTAAACTTTGGGAAGTCCTGAAAGAGTATGGAGTCAATGGATGGACCCTACAAGCTATAAAAACAATATATACAGGTAGCAAAGCGAGTGTAAGAGTGAATGGGAAACTGAGTGACTGTTTCGATATTATTCAAGGAGTTAGACAAGGAATTGTTATGTATTCATGGTTATTTATATTATTTATGGACAAGTGTTTAAGAATGGCTCTCTTTGACGAAGACGGTGTGGATCTCGAAACAGTAAGGGTACGTGGGTTAGCGTTCGCAGATGATAAGGTTGTTATGGCAGAGTCTATCGAAGACCTACAAAGAATGCTGAATAAA
>NC_046663.1:111722400-111724236 GCF_010883055.1 Belonocnema kinseyi
TGTATAAAAATATACAAGATTGTTTAACCATTAATAAATATTAGCTTTTATGACTGTTAGATTTACCCTCTTTGTTAGGGCAGGTATACGCTTGAAGTTATAAACCGCACGCGTTGGAGTCATAAAAATTCGACTAAAGAGATAAATTGATGTCTTCAAGACATAAAAATGTCTCCAAGACATAAATGGAAGTCTGGCTCCGTCTCAAAACTGAGACTGTTTAAGTCGACCTTTTTGACTTCGGCATGTCTAGATTGGGGGCAATTCAAGTCGAACTCAAGTCGAAGTATTTTTATTCGGGCCAGCAACGGAAGATAAATGTTGTTATTGAGATCAGTTGATGTTTATTTAAATAAATCATGGTACATCCTATTTTCTTCTTAATAATTTCCAGAAAAGCAACAGAAAGTGAATGACAAGGTGGTACACCATTTTATTTTATTAAATTTGTATTGAATTTTATGTAAATTGACTGAGAACTAATTATTGTGCACGATTTCACTACTTTCAGAATATGTGAGCCATTCCTAAAATTGTTATAATTTTCTAATATATATTTATTAATTTTTTTCGCAGTCACGCTTGTTTTCCGTTACCTGCTAGTTAGTACTGTAAGATCAAAAAAATTATCAGTCATTTCGAACAACTTTCTTTCTCAGAAACTGCACTCCCCAAAGTGGCCAAATTTTTGCGAAACACCCACGTGCACATATATATTAAGAAGTATATGAAGGCCATGTAATAGTGTGCGTGCATACACTTCTCTCCGTCTTTCTTTTTGCAATGCGCCAGCGGGAAACACAACATCACGTGACCCCCATTTTTCGTATAGTGGTTTAGAAGGATTGCACGGCGTTCGTAACAAAATGTATAACATTCTGCTTCACTTCTTTCAAAACACTAGACTAATTTTCCATATTCGAATCCATTACAAAATTTAATACAGTGACTTAAAAGTACTGTAATTATTTTATGTAAGAGTCTAAAATTCGTACGATTTATTCCAATCAAAGATATTAGTCTGCATTTTCATAGTCACTATTTGACTTTTGTTAAACGAACCTCAATTATCCCTAAAGTCGTACACTTTATTTGAATTATGGATATGCGATAAAAGAATTATTAATATCCAAAGTCTCTCCGTGTCTTTAAGTTATTATTATTATTACACCATTAAGCCATTTCCCTTTCGGGGTAGGCGTGACTCGCTCGGTAGGGGAAAGGAGTAGTGTGTGGAAGGGATAGAGATTTTTCAGATTAATCCAGGATTCTCGTGCTATTTAAGTAAATAACACGTTTGTTCCGCAACACTGCTTCGACCCAGGTTGCTGATCAATCTCTCTATTAATCACCCCAAGCGAAGAACCTCACGAAGTCGTTATGTAAGGTTCCCCACTTGGGTCCATTAGTAGCCAAGGTCTTTGTTTCAGGCGTCATTCACTCTACTGACACTCTTTTTATTAACTATTTGCCGCCATACTTTCCTGCCCTGGCATACTTCTCTAGCTTATTTCATGCAGACTCTCGTGTTTCTGTGACTTCTTATGTCTCTTCTAAGTAGGGTTTCATTCACACATTCTAACCATTCTTTCCGCGGTCTATCTCTGGGCACGCTGCCATTTACTTTACCTTGATACACTTGTTTCGTTAGTGGCTCGTTTGGCATTCTCTCAACGTGTCCGAACCATCTTGAACGTTTCTTTCCCATGTGTCTACTAGCGTCTCTTCTGCAAGACATTCTTTTAGAATTATCTCGTTATTTACTTTGTCCATTAGGGGTTTCCCGCATATTATGCGCATGAATCTCATGTCAATTGCGTTAATTTTACTCTTATC
>NC_046663.1:111724336-111725437 GCF_010883055.1 Belonocnema kinseyi
TAACCACCTATCTCACGGTTGTGAGACTTGGTTATGGCTGAAATTTTACCGCGATTTCGCTGGAAGCGGGTGCAATTTTTCAGATTAGCACCCGCTCCCGGCAAAATTCTGCGGTTGTCCTTTCGACAAATTTTTAATTATATATATATATAATTCTTCGACTTGAGTTCGACTTGGTTACGTCTTGAGTTCGTCTCAAAGACATCGATGTCTGGCTGCGTCTCAAAACTGAGTCAAGACATAGGCCTTCGTCTTAATTTTATGGCCACGACAGGTAAAACGGCGTTTAATTGTCTTCACTCGAACCTTGTCTTGGTTAAGACGACGTTTACTCGTCGCAAGACGAGCTTTGTCTTGTTTGAGATTGTGGAACCGTTTTCGGCTATTAAATGGGAATAAAATTTATGAATGAAAAATTTGTAATTATTAAATTAGTTATTTTTAATTAAAAAATCAGAATCTGTGGGTCTGAACAAGTATAACTCTTAAAAATTTTCTTTAACAAATTGAAAATTGAAACTTTCTAGAATGATCTCCTAAGCCATTAGAAATACGTAAAAACAAACATTTTCGGTATAAATTTCAAAGAAATATAATACAAATGAAGATCCGTAAATGAGTTATTCATTACATATATTGCATACAATTATATAAGATTGTTTAATCTTTTAATAATCTTTTAATCTCCAAGACATAAATGGAAGTCTGGTTCCATCTCAAAACTGAGACACGTTCAAATCGAACTTTTCGACTTTAGCATTTCTTGATTGGGGCCAGTCAAGACAAACTCAAGTCAAAGCATTTTTACTAGGGAAAATACGTGATACATTTTTCAGGCGGTGCAACCGAGTTGCGACCCGCGGTCAATTTTCCTGAAGACGAAAATCCGAGTTGCGGCCAACGGTCGATTCAATCGAACCTTTTTTGGCTCATAAATGAGATTAAAATTGATGAATGAAAAATGTGTAATTAATAAATTAGTTATTTTTTATTAAATAATTCAGAATCGGTGGGTCTGAACGTGTATAACCCTTAAAAACTTTCTTCAAAAAAATAAAAATGGTAACTTTCTAGAAGGATCTGCTAAGCCGTTAGAAATAC